>NW_027286763.1:110998868-111038868 GCF_022747635.1 Hetaerina americana
AGTAACACATAATATAGAAACACAAAAAAAGAGAACACTCACACGTTATTTCTTGATATTTCGACGGAAACAATCCGTCTTCCTCTGAAGATATAGAAGTAATGCATTACAGTAAAGCATTACTTCTATATCTTCAGAGGAAGACGGATTGTTTCCGTCGAAATATCAAGAAATAACGTGTGAGTGTTCTTCTTTTTTTGTGTTTCTATATTGTGTGTTACTGTGTATTGTACTATTCGGCACTTCCGTGTTACGTCTACGAAAGCATATATATATATATATATATATATATATATATATGTATATATATATATATATATATATATATATATATATATATATATATATATGGAGGAAATCTTTCTTCTAGGATACTTTCCCTCCGAAGATCACGGTCACGAAGTACAATTTTGAAAGGGATAGATTTAATGATTATAATAATTTTAACTAATGCTAAATAACATTTAATTGCATAGTCTTCTCCATAACTGGAGAAGAATCCTAGCAAGTCAAAAGAACTGGGAACAATATTCCATTCTCTTAGTGGTTTACTGTTTTATCCTATTAAATAAGGCTGCGGCTTGATAACACCCTCGAGATTTAACTGAATCTTGATATCTTGGCATATTTGTAAGAGAGGTAGCCTTAATGTAGTATTCCAATCCCTTATCGTAAAACTTTATCCTAGGGTACCCCAGGAATACTAAGGATTCCTGTTTGGGAGACTTCCTATTAAAACTGTTCACTGTACAGTACTATTTTTTGAGATAATTTTATTCGCACATGATACCTTTTGATTGGAATTCAGATATTATTAGCCCCTTGCTCCAATTCACTCGAGTCAGTATTTATTGGTATTCAGCAATACACCTCTGTTGATTTGGCAACCGAAAGAAGCCAGCTATGGAAAATTCGAAGTATATCTCTGTGACCTCGTGAAAAAGTAAATTTTTTGCCAAGATATTCTTGGAAAATGTTTGCCGTGCGATGATCAATAAATATCAAAATAATGGAAGCACCTATGTTCACGATAATTTTAATGAAAGAGATCGAAAGGAATGAATAGCTAATCAGTCTGCCAGCGTTAGTTTTCGTGACTTTGTTGTGGGTTTTTCTCGATCGTATTCATTTTATCTGCATGGCCAGAGAGAGTTGATTCCTGTGCTGTTGGACGTAGCAGTTCTCATGATTTCTCAACAACCGCATAGATTTTTTCATGGAATTCCTTGGCACATGCCCAGTGCCAAGGAGTCCCTTTTATCGGAACTATAAACGGATGTAGGGTGACGAGCTCTGTCGGGCTTAAATTAATCAAATAAAATTTAATCGAAGCGAGAAAGTAATGCTTCTGGACGCAATAAGGCTAGATACTCAAAATATTAACGTTCGAACCAATTAAAATGGTGCAGAACGAGGTTATTGCGCTAAATAAAGTTCCCATAGCCAGGACTTTCACATTGAAGGATGGAAAATCCAAGTTACAAGGACAGGAAATGTTTGGCTGAAACTTTAATCCAACGCCAGGGACCAGACTCGTTCACTCATTACCTCGAGGTAGTTTACCGGTGGCTTAATCGAGGCGCCGTTGATCTGCCTCGAGGAACTCATAAGCGCACACAATGGATGCTCTGCGTGGGAGAGTGACGATAGGGAACATTCTCTTCAAACTAGTCAATGTCGGATGGAATTCGATTGATGAATTATTTTGACGATTTTTTTTTAGATTCCATTCTGGGAGCGTTTCGTAACAGTGGTGTCCCATTTTAATGTTACCCTTGCTGACGGCTAATATCTCATCCAGAGTGTGGTAGGTACTTGAAGTCACTCGGCGAAGTGTATACAAATTTGTTTCTACTAGTTATTTGCATTGCTAAAACTATGTAACTTCTCCTTTTTGACACGAAAATGTTAGTAATACTTAATGGATGATGTACACTTGGTGTGTAACCAACCCCTGTGTCTCCCCCTATGTGTAGTCGGCTGAGACGTGAATCTAACGCCACCCCCTATGCGTAGTTGGCAGGGTACCATGTGGGTGAAAATCCACATGATACCCTCAATGGGGAATCCAAAATACGTACTCCCCCTCTCCTCCTGCCAGGCACCCAGCTGTCTCGGAAAGCTTTTTCGGTCGGGAAGCCTAGCGGTTTTGCCAAGCGTGGGATTTTGTGTCTCGCTAAGGAAACTGCGATGACTTGGGCTTGACTTGGTATTTTTTGCCACCTGCGTGAGCTGGACCCTGTCGTGGGTTTTAACATAACCACAAATCCGCTCGCACGAACAAAGTGAAAGTTTTCTGATCTCTTAATAATCGCGTATCGGATGAAACCTTAAGACATCGAGAGGATCTCCTCATTTTGATTTCATAATTAATTAACTACATTTCGAATTGAATTCATTGCTGCATTGGAAAATTAACCTCAAAAGTGAGTATCGTCCTCAAAAACCAAAGAATGAGTTTCCAAGAAATGGGAAGGTGAAGCCAGACATTGAGGTTGGGGAAATTAATTAGAGTAGGTGGAGCACATACTGAGGAAGTGTATTTTTAATAAAAAAATGAACCGAGTAGTTAGGACTAAAACAAATAAATTAGGTGAAGTATCTTTTACAAATAGGAGGAGGTTGATGCCAAAGACCGTAAGCAAATTAAAAAAAAAATAGTAGTGAAAACTTCGATATGGAGCATAGTTTTGCAAGGCTGTGAAACTTGGTCGTTGAGGTAGGAGGACGAGCGTAGATTGGAGGTTTGCTTGGGGTGTGGATGAGAATGGAGAAAATAAAACGGTAAGAGAGGAAAATTGACGAAAAAGTGCTGGGCGTGGTGGGATGGGGAGAGAGGCTGTTGGGAGGAATTCGGAGAAGGTGGGAAAGTTGGATGGAGGGCTTGAAGGCCGTGGTACGGAGAGGGGAGAGTTAATGTTGGGTAATCCAAGTACTCGTAAAGGGTGAAAAAGAATTGGGGAAGGGGAGGGATGAAGGGGGGTAGGGCTGATGCGGTGTTAGCCACCAGCCAATCGGGGCAATTGTTGTTCATTTAGCGTTGGGCTAATTTAATTTTCGGGAAATTCAAATAATCGTACGTGATGTTTCTTATTGGTTCAGTGAGAAATTGTGCAAGTCAGAAATGGGAATATCGCTCAGTTCGACTGCCAACTTACCATAACTTTACAATGTGGTATGTATCGCCTATCAGTGTGACGCGAGGGTATTATTGTTTCCCTACATGCTAGCCTCTAATAGCCGACCGTTTCTGCCAAAAAATGGAAGTACGATATATATATTTTTTCCCCTACACTCCTATCTCCCTCCACCTCCCACCTTCTTCCTTTCCGATTTGTGCGTGGTTAAGAGTTTTACGAGACTCGTAGTACGCATTTTAAGTGATGTATTTGTTCTTCGCGCTCCCATTGGCTCCAAATACAGGATTTCCAATATTATTAAGACCATTTCTGTTCGCTCATGGCCATTCTTCAAGAGGAGATAGAGTGGAAGATGCCACTCTTCCAATTCAACGATTGACACCGAAAGATTTGTAATGTAATTTTCTTTTCCTCCCAGTTATATTTTAACCTTTTCACCCCTTTACCCTCCCTTACCCTCCCTCTCTGACCAATCCTCTTTCCCTCGATCGGAAGGTATGCATACCAAATTTTCTTGTATAAAAATATAAAAAAATAGAGTATAACAGAGGATAAATGAGAAGTTAATCCTAAAACGGGGTTTCCTTATTGTATTGTTTTTATTATGTTTCCATTATATTTTACGTACATTCTTGTACGTTATTACTTTACGGAAATAAAAACCTTTAAAACTGAAACTTCACTGAAACTATGAGGTCCACCTGACGATGACGTTCAACGTCGAAAATCTCGGCCGTGTTATTAAATAAACTGTGTGGAATTACAAAGTCAATTATTTGATTTCATTTCAACTTCTTTATCTTGTTCGATTCCGAAATGCACGTACTTCTTCGGATGGACCCGGCTGCTCGGGGCGAAGTTAAAAAAAAGACTTGAAACGTGTTCAGTCGACTTTATGCTTCGGTATGTTGGGACAAGAACGTCAAAGTTAAAGAGTTAAACTCTCCAGCAAGTGGGATTCAGGGATTTATTGTTTTACCAACACGGAAAGTTCACGACGCGAAGGGAGCGAAATGATGACGAAACAATGACATTTAACATTCACAGAATCCTCCCTCAATACATATTTTTATCGCTGACGGCACACTGCCGCACACCCTTTCCGCGCATAACTGGGTGTGGTGTGAATGTGCAGATAGTTCACGCGTGATTTCTTTGAGTGCACCTTCGAAAAACATCGATTTGGTGTGCCGTTTACGCCGACGGAGAACATACGAGATCTCCATTTGAAATTCACACGATCGGCTTAATGTTTGCGTCACGGTACAGATGTGCAGAAAGTTGAAGGTTGGCCGGGCGCAAAGTTGAAGGGAAAAAAAGCAGAGGGGATTTTCTCCTCCCGATGGGCGATGTGCCGGCGGGCGCTCATTAGTATTGGCCCCGCGGGCGATGGCTCGACAACGCCAGGAAGCGTCCCTCCTCCTGCGCCTCCCAAGTGTCCTCCTGTTCCTTCCTCGCATTCCGAGAAAGGGGCGGCCGGCCCTCGCCTTCCGCCCTTCGGCGGTGGGAATGCACGCCGTCATGTGCACCATCGGGACGTTTTCGAGATGGCCGACTGCTGCTCCGTCTCCTCCAGTCGTCCGGGGGCGTTCGATGAAAGGCGGACGAACGCCTCACCGCTCCTCTGCACGTGATTGGGCGAAGCCGATCCCAAATGATTCCTATACCAACATAACCCTAAGGTCCTGTTGATAGGTGAGGGTAGAACTCACACGCCACTAGCCATACAAAGGCGTGTGGGATTCAAATAATATGAGGGTAATGAGGGAATGAACGGCGCTACTGCTGTATTTGAATAATGTTTTAAAATAAAATAAAATTCGGTCCATATCTACCCTGTGTCACCATTCGGTTTCCCTGGAAGATCCAATGCACGAAAAATACACTGCCTGGATAAACTGCCTGGTGGCGAGGGGGTGCTCGTGCTCAAAGGGAATCGAATCCTGACCCTCCGGTCAGCAGGCAAACACCTGCCCATATTTACCGATGATAGTAATGTAATGGGCAAGTATGGGCAGGGTTGGGCTAATACTCAGCATATTTTTTACATTATTGTAAAAAATAGTAGTATTAGTTGTATTCTATCTGCAGGGGAGGATTTTTGATGGATACAGGAAAGCACTTCTACGCTCTTTGTTACAATACAACGTATTATTTATTATAAAATAATCTACCAGTTAAGGTAGGTTTTGGATGGACTCAACTACCAAATAAATATTTTCTGACTCCTAAAAAAACACAATCCAGCAACCTACTCTACATGAGGTCCCTCTTCATCTCTGTGTATTTCCTTCCTCCCTTCATCCCATCCAACATTCTTTTCTTATTCCTGCCATGTCCTCGTCTGCCTAATATTCTCCCCTCTATTACAGTCTTCAACATCCCACTGCCGATCAATATGCTCTCTGAATTCATTTTCCCTCTCTCCCTAAGATTTCTCCCAACAGTCTCCTCTCCTTCAACACCATACCCAGAATTTCCTCATTTGTTTTCCTTACGCTCCATTTCACCTTCTCCATTCTTCTCCACTCTCATATTTCAAAAGGCTATGAACTACGTCCATCCTCCAATATGCGCCCGAAAATACTCATTAAAATAAATCATTTTCTAACTCCGCGGATTTAATGCCTCCCTGCATTCTGTCCGATGTGCTTGTTCCTTCCCCCATCTCGCTTGCCCAACATTCTCTCCTCTACATCGCAGTCTTCTACATTCCATCACCCTTCAATATCCCTTTCATCCACTTCTCCTGCTTCCGCCATTATCATTCGACAAACGTTAGAATGCATTTCCGAGAGCTGGCTGATGACGTCTCTAGTTTTGAGACAGGCTTTCAATCTTGAATTTCAGAATGGCGTACGTATGTGATGCTCTTGAATGAAGAGTCTAGCCTTAGAAAATATATAATAATAATTATTATTATTCGAGACACTAAAGAAGTATCTCCTTACGTTATGATCACAGACATGGACCGTTGGAAAACAGATACATGAGAAAGGGGCTTCTGGAAGCATGATGCTGAAGCCGTGCGCTGCAGATCGAGTGACAGATAAAGGGATAAACGAGGCTTTAGCATCAAGAATATAATTGTAATAAGATATGAGAGCCCCCGTATATGAAAGAAAAAGAACCAGAAGGATTGGACTCACCCTGAAACACTGACTTTGTTTGGATGGTCATAGGATGGGTGTTCTCACAAAGCAGAGGGACGGACACCAAGTGAAAGGCGATGAATGGGAGGAGAGCCATCAGGGATTATAAAATAATTAGCATTTGATAGAAAAGAATGATGAAAGGAGGGTTGCAGTCAACCTATTATTCCCACTGAAAGCATACTTGTGATGAGAATGCTTCACCAAGCGCCGTAAAACCGTACTCGATCCAGATAGTCATCAGGAAGCGTAAGAGCATAAGCGCTGGGAATTCTTTGTTCACTTCTGAAAATTCCCGTGCCCTGAAATGAGTGAGGGATCCTCTTTTAAGTAGACTGGAAAGTTTGAAGGAGAAACTCATAATGCAATAACCCTATCATGAGTTGTGAGAATCGCCGTGGGGAAAAAAATATCGTTCAGCTCACCCGATATTCAAGCACCGAAACTCCAAATTGACGTCAGGTGTGTAGGTTAGCCAATTACGGATCCGGGTCACTTTCCTTCAAAGTGGATTCCCAAGATAGGAGGGAACATTTCTTTCATCAGGAGTATATCTTCGCACTTATTAGCTAACTTACATCCCAGCAAATGACTGCATTCATGAAGTACGAGTTTCTTGTAGTGGAATTGGAACCCGGATAATAGGGTCTAATCGTCTATTTAAGTCTCCATTAAAATTTTTATAAACTTCGATTAATTACATATTTGCGTCAAACTTTATTATCTTGTTGCGGTCTGCATCTTTTAGTATAATTATTCTGCATTCTTTCAGATTGATTTACCATTGAATTTTTATTTGAATTTAAAACTGGTTCATTGAAAAACATTTCGTTGGTTACCGAAGGTGAGTTTAATAAAAAGGCACCCGTTATTTCTTGATTTTAAACCCCACTATGCATGTGCGTGGTGTCTGTAACTAATATTGTCATCCTTATTCAGTGGATAATATATATATATATATATATATATATATATATATATATATATATATATATATATATATATTTTAGGGTCCAACCACGCCGTCTTATATACGAGGGTAGGCTGGAAAGTAATGCACACATGCTTGTTGTGAGCGCGAACAAAAATAAATGGCAAGATCGGGCAAAAAGTACATTTAAGTACAATTCTTAAGTTTTAAAATCATATACTTATTTTTCAACATAGTTACCGTTAAGGCTAACACATTTCTCCCAACGTGTACCAAGTTTTTTCATTTCGTCACTGAAAAACTCTTCCGACTTTTCTCGAATCCAAGACCTGACAGCTACCTTCACCTCATCGTCCGAGGTGTAATGATTACCCTTGAGGTGTCTCTTGAGTTGAGGAAAAAAATCGGTTAAATATGGAGGGTGTGGAATCGAAGTTCAGGTTTCGCATAGCCTCTCCAGATGCGCGCAATTAGTTTGGACGAACGTCGTCATGTTGCAATATTATTGGCGCCAGGCTGCCTTTTACACGACAAACTCGACGTCGGTGGTGTTTTAGAGTCTGTTTATACTGAGAAGAACTTACTGTTGCCCCTCGTTCCAGAAAATCGGTCACATAAGCTCGGTGAGCATCCCAAAACACAGTCAAAAGAACCAGGCTCGCAACCACGAAATTTTACTAACCATCGATCTACGATAGATTATTAACAGTATCGTCAACAAAAAGAGCCTTTCAACGACGATTAATGTCAGTAGTAGTCACTTTTTCTGCAGTTAAAAATTCGATAACAGCATGCTATTTGACTCGCGTTGACATAGCACTAAAACACGGCTCCATACTTTGGCTTCTCAAAATACTCTGGATTAACGCAACGACCTCAAACCTGTACATAAGTATTGAAGAGGAATGTTACTTCCACGTGCTACCCAAAGCGCTTCTGAAAGTCATTTCGTTCGCGCTCAACAAACATATGTGCATTACTTTTCAGCCTGCCCTCGTACATTTGGATCTCTTACCACACGGTCGACCAGGTGCGTCTCGAGGGCCTGCCCCCCCCCCCTACCTCCTGTGCGCAAGAATTACGAGAATGAATGAGAAATCTGTCGACCACTCACGATCGTCTCTGATACGTCTTCGTGTCCAGCGGTAGAAATGTCGTCTCTGGACCAAGTACACAGAGTTGTCCTTATTTCAACTCATAGATTCCACTGCTTGTGTTTCTTTTTAATACTTCCTCTCCGTAAGGAGCCTGGCTGTGGTTCGTTTCGGAGGACGGAGAGCCAAATTGGGTGAGAGGTGGGACGCCTGGAGTGTACGACCCATTTCTAAGTACTTCGTCTCCTATCTGCCTACGCCGAGTGCGCCGGGGACTTCAACGCCTTCTCCGACGACGGACGTCATTAGAATTGACGCATTGTCTCGCCCACCTCTAGAAATTTAAAGCGGAGTTCAATCCGTTGGCGGCTAATGACGAGCTCCAGAATATTCCATCTATGAGTGACGTCTTGGGTACTTTTATGGCAGTTTTGATTGTTGAGTGTTATTAGAAGTATTGACACAATACAATAAAAGAATTGACCTTAACCATCGCATTGGTAATTAAATTTTATTTCTGAGCCTTTTAATTAAGCTACGACAAATTTTGCTGATCGCTCGTGTTTCTCTATAGTTTTATACTTAACCTACACCAACATGTGTGCATGTATATATATATGTATATATATATATATATATATATATATATATATATATATATATATATATATATATATATATATATATATAAGAGTCTTACTTGAAGAAGGCCTCGTAGAAGGCCTAAAGCTTAAACAATATACAACGTGAGTGTCCTTTAAGTGTTACTATTTTATTTGTGTTCTATTTTGCCGTCCAAATATTACATATATATATATATTTATAATTATAAAATAAATATAACTCAACTATTTGAGCATAAGTTAAACCCTGTAATAGCGTTTATTTATCATTGAAGACAAAATGATCGATACCGTAAAAAAATAAACTGAAACTAAGTGTATCACAAAAACAACACACTTGTTAGGTAACTTTCGAATTATATGTACATAAATGTATATGGTCAAGCACACATTACACCTCTCGGGTAAATAAGGGCGGAACACGAAAAGATCCGATATAATTATGCTTTTGTGTACCCAAGACAATGCAAACTGTTTCCACTCTATTCGTTCTTTTATGCATTACTTTTATGTATCACTGTTCTTCTCCACTTGTGTCAAATGTAGGCGTCGGTAATAGTACACGAAAAGTCTTTGAAACATGTCTCCATGATCAGGGCATCAGATTATAGATGATATATTGGATTAGTTTTTAATTTTCACGACTTAGTGTAAGTGAATCATATCTTCATGGAAGATCGGAAAAGTATGACCTGAAAGAAATGCCTGAATGTACCCTTCATTAAAGATATATATATATATATATATATATATATATATATATACACATACATACATATACATGCATACATATATATATATATATATATATATATATATATATATATATATATACACATACATACATATACATGCATACATATATATATATATACACATACATACACACACACACACACACATATATATATATATATATATATATATATATATATATATATATATATATATTTATATATTTATATATTTATATATGTATGTACTCGACAACATCCGTTCATTTCAAGTACTTTTATGGTTTTTTCCACATATTCGTGGTAATTCAATGCAAGTCACACATTTGCGGAAGGGATATCAACGACTACTGGGTTTGCAGGCGTTGAAGTCTTTGAGACCATTCTAATTCAAGGCAATTACAGGTTTTAAAGTCCGAATCAAATGTGATGGCAGCGCACGGTTGAGATTACAATTTCCTGCGAGATTTTTCGTTCCCTTCTCCACGCACGGCTGCCAACTCCCAAAGATACTCGGGAAGAGAGAGAGAGAGAGAGAGAGAGAAACGTGGTAAAAATATCTTACGAGTGAGTCGGAGTCACGTAGCACACTTTTGAAAGTCTAACGAATTTCATAACCGCCTTGAGTTGGGCGTCCCGAGATTGTTTTGGGACGGCCCCTCAGCATTCCGCACTCCTGCCCGCGGGCCGCTGCTCACATTCATTTCCTCGCTTTGATCTCTTTTTTCCCACGGTTTTTTCCCCCTCTAGATCATGCTCTTCTTTTTCATCCTTTCGCTGAAAACTGCGTTTATGACTGCAGCTGTGGGCGTGGGTGGCACGGCGTGAGGGCTCCTCGAGTTGAGATCCGTCCTCACCCAAATACAAACTTTGTGACTCTTCGAGTAGGCATTAGACTTCACTGAGAAACCGCAAACGGTGCAGGGAGCCTTTCTCACGTTAAAAGTCCTTCCATGAAGCGCTTTAACGTGAGAAGTTCACACGCCCAAAGGGCTTAGTACTAGATGGGCTCTCCCTTCACCCATCAGACCGACTTTATTCAGATTGGAGATTGGTGTCATTGCGTTTTCCAGTCATTAAATTTCTTTAAAAAAATTCGCCAAATCATTGCTTAGTCTTCTTTTTAGAATTAAATTAAAATTTTAATTGGAGTTTTCGGAGTCGAAAAATTTGATTTCTTCATCTTAATGATTGTATGATTTTTCATTTGGTAAAAAGTTTATTCTACAAATCAAATTCTGTTATATCTAGAATATTAAAGAAAATATTTTGAGGTTGAGGTTGTTTGAATGGAATATGATCTGAAAAGGCAGAATTTAAAATACTTATTTAGTCAGAAGTTGTGACCATGCATTCCAAAAATCCCAGATGGTAATAACTTAAGCAGAAATATCGAGTCTGAGAGCATATATGGATAAAACCGTGATTTTCATTCAACTCTATGTACTGTGCTATATGCGCATTGAAGGAAATATATCGTATTCACTTACGTATTTCGTGATATGTCATTATCTGTGTTCCTCAATTTTGGATTTGCGTAAAACAAGAGGTAGGTAAAGAATTGTGGGGATAATAAGTCATAGGCAAAGGAAAAAGGTGTTTGAACAGTCTGAATGGACAACGGTCTAAAATGTTTAGATCTGTCTAAAATCCCTAGATTCCTTAGCGAGACTCGTGTTTTTGTAAGTGTTTTCGGATTGTCGATATACGAGCCCTGATCACATTTTTCCATTTTGGAAATAGGAAAAAGTCACAGAGGGTGAGATCTGGCGAATTAGGATTATCAAGGATGGTGATTGATTATTTTGCCAAAAACTGGTGAACAATCAGGGCTGAAAATGCAGGTGCATTGCCGTGGTGAAAGATGCATCCATCATACTCGGTTAAAATAGTTTTCGCTTTTGATTTTTCTAAATTTAGTGTATCAGTTACTATCATTCGGACAGTTTTTCGACTATCGATAGGGACAAGGGACCGCACACGATCAATGTTGTCTCCAATGATATAATTTTCCAATCTTTTCTCTTACAATTGCTTTTCGCGGCTCACCATTAATTTTACTGAGCTCCTTGTGCCTACTGATATATTTTTGTATCTGCGTACATAATTCACATTTGCCATTATTTGTTCCATGTATCATTGGATCCCGAGGTAATCAAAATAAACGAAGAATTTATTTTCAGGGCCTCATTTGAGCGGTCTTGCGATATGAATATTCGTGTCAATACGGTCTCTGCGGATATTCCTGGAATACCACTGAGTGGCCATTTGGAATTTCACAAGTCGTGCGAATAGGAAAAGACAAGATTGACGCTGGTGTTTTGGCAAGCGTGGTGCAGGGAGGAAGGGGGTAGGCATTTTGTCTAAAATTAAGGGAGGCAGAAAGTATGCGTAGCTAAAAAAAAGTGGACTATAGCAATATAAGGTTAAAGGGCATTAAGAGTCGTGTTAGGTAGTAGTAGTAGTATTTAGGGGAGGCGACCGACTGCTGAGATCATTTCCGCCATAGGGGATGGACGGGAAAGGATGAAGGGTGGAAAGAAACCCGGCGTTGGCATTAGCCTACTCTTTACGAAAGGCGCCAAGGGGTCAAACAGTTTAACGTCCCATCCGACGGACGTCGTACTCACTCAAAGTGCCCTCCACAAAGCACCTCAAGTAGGGATTGAGATACCTCTGAAAAATATTCAACACCGCTGGGATTTGAACCCGCGCCCTCTGGGTGGGAAGCCAGTACGTTAGCCCCCGCACCAATCCCGATACCCTCGTATTAGGCGAAGCTTCGAAGAGCAACAGTGATTGGTCAATGGGCCCGCTGAAAACCTATCCCAGACCGTCAGACGACTGTTAATAATAATAGGTGTCCTGTCCCACGGGGGGATGGGGGAGTGTGCGTGAGAGGGAGATAGGGGTCATCATCGTTTTGTCCTGCTGGGGCCGAGTGCGATGACTGACGTGGACGCGACGGGGATATGGAGCAACAGAAGGAGCGACCTCCTGGAAAAGCGGGAGATCATTTTAGTGGCAAGATTAAAATTCTTGTGGCGAATGATATTTCGTGATGATCATTGTTGTGGGCAGGGGTGGCCGTTTGTGGAGGATGAGGGAAAGTCTAATTGCTCCATTGCTTCTATTCCGAACATGTTTTCATGCTCTGCGAGGGGTGCTGCGTGGTCAACTGTTCTGAAGTGGCCCTTACCCAATAAGTTCTTTTTTTGTGAAAGGTAGGGGTTTTTTTCTCCTGTTTTTTTCCTGTTATCTTTCCCTTTGCCCCGTTTTTTCCAAGTTTCCTCACGAATTTGCAATGTCAATAGTAACGATATTGTCGCGTTGTTTTTTATTTTCAAATATAGGAATAGTGCAGGGTTTTTTCTTGGGCATGGACACTGTCTGCAAGGCTGTCCTGGTTGCTTTGATCAGGAAATTAAGCATTAAAATTGAATGATCATCGATTTTTCAAAAATCATCTTGGAGAGAGGCATTTCAGGATATTTGGATGGAACTCGTTGTTCGTCGTTGAACTTCTACCACCCCCTGCCACACGTCCTTCCGACGGCTTGTGTGGTATTGGGTTGATGTGCAGATGTAGATGATTGCAATGGTGCCCGATGTTGTCAGATTTCTCTGCAAATATAAAAATATTCCCGTCGAGTTCACTTTCACGAAGTGAGAAACTTGACAACATTGGAGACGCTTCTTCATCGGAAGCGTATGTATCGAAAGATGTACCAGCAGTCCACTTACGTCAGATGCCTTTTTCCGAGGATAGGGCGAAACTTGTCCGTGCTTAGAATGTTAACGTTAACTGCGGGAGGGGGCCCGTCCTCCGACGATGGCCGGTGGAAACCGCGGTCCTTCTCCAGGATTCAAGTTACGTGGGAAGGCAATAACGCTCGCACAGCAGGGAAGGTATATGAAGAAATCATAATCTTGGGGGAGAGGAAGGGAGGGAGGAAGCGGCGAATGAAGGACTTGGCTTGGCAGACTCGTATGGTACGTAATCTGACGGAGGAGGAAGTGTGTGCGTACGTACGTAAGGGCCGGTCGGAAGATAGGCCATTAGCCAACGCAGGGTCGTGGTGTGGGTTGCATAATCACCGTTTGGGACGATGCCACGCACAGAGATGGAAAAAAAATACCCGAAAATGACTTGAGGAAAAAGGGTGGCATACAAAGTAACGTCTTTATTTCACTCCCCGAAGGAAGGAAAACTGTGCCCTCTGCAATGGCATGGAGCACTGCCGTTCGTCGTCGGTACGGTGAGGGGATCACAAAGTTTGTACTAAAAGTATCAGTAGAATAGATTTACTTATTTCAGATATTTCTGCCACGCTTCTAAATTCTTTTAAAAGTACATCCCTTGAGCGTCGATGCACTTTTGCCAGAGCGGCATTTCCAAGACTCGATGGCCCCCTGGTAGGCGGAAGGTCCTAAAGTGTACATGCGTGCAAGCTTCTTTGACAGCACTTAGGGTCCCATTTGGTGGAGGTGTCCTTTGAACAAGGGTCTCACTTTTGAAAATAGGAAGTAGGCTGATGGTGGGTGTCAAGTTGGGAAATCGTTGCGATACCATCACAACATGACGAAACGAAACGAAAAATATGGCATCTTTAAATCTATCTCTCCTATACTTAATATCTCGAATTTTATTGCCATTATCTCGTTAAGGTGCTGTCTTCGCTCAGTTCATCTCTGTCTAGGAAGCGACACTTTTTTGCTTTGCTTGTCGGGTAAACATAGTCATACTTGTTAATCACTGACAATTTCTGGTTTCGGGAGGAATAACGGATGCGGAGAGTCGGGTCTTATAATCGTCACAAAGGACTCCAAAATAATGTGTATAAAATGAATATTCGAAGGGTCAATAAATGTAAAAACTGTGTGCGCTGGACTGATAAACCCTTAAGAAATGGCTCAAGTTCGCTAACTATCAACATATCAATTAACAGATCCAAATACGCACACGCATACTGGCATGTAATTGAAATGATGTGTTTATCTATGTATTTGTTTGGGAGAAATTGTATTCGAATGATATGCAGGCTAATCGATCTCCACGTTCATTGCCTTGCCTCCATCGTTCGTTGCGACCATTTTTCAGCTCTTAATCTGTCCAATAAACACGCGAATTGATGAAATAAATACTTTATTCTGCAAAATTTAGTCTACATCGATTTTGTCCCCTTCAAAGTACTCTCCATTCGTTGCTATGCACGTATTCCATCTTCTTTTCATGCACTGTTTAAAGCACCCTTGGAAGTCCTCAAGGCAGTTAGGCTTTTTAGTTTTCTCGTCGTTTCTTGCTTTATTGTGTCTTCCACATCTTCGCAGTGATGTCCCCTCATCACATTTTTGCATTTTTGGAATGGGAAAAAAGTCGCAGGGGTTGATATCTGGCGAATAAGGAAGATGATCAAGGTTGGTTAGTTCATTGCATGCCAAAAACTGGCGTACAATCAATGCTGAATGTGAAGATTCTTTGTCATAGTGAAGGATCAAACCATCATGTTCGGTGAAAATAGTGTGGAGTGTTGATTTTCCTAAATTCAGTTCATCAGCTTCTATCATCCGGACAGTTTTTCGACGATCGGTAAGGACAAGGGACCGCACACGATCAATGTTGTGGTCAACACAGGTGGTTGAAGGTCGTCCCGGCCTTGCATCGTCCGTGGCGTCTTGTCGGCCATCTTTAAAATGCTTAATCCATTTGAAAACGGATGTTTTCTTCAGATCATTATCACCGTAAACTGCTGTCAGCATTTCAGTAATTTATTGATAACGTCTACCGCAATTTTACCCAAAAACTTGATGTTGATTCGTTACTCCGTGATTTCGTCAATTTCCATTTTCGACAAACAGTAAAAACAAGGACAATAGAAACTAACATTACTGGCACCATACGCACAGCTCGACGATCCGCCAAGAACATACGGCTCATTGGGTCTCAGGCAACTAGCGCCGCTGGTGTGGGGCCGCGTCATGGTCACCAGTAGTAGTAGTTTTGAGGGGAGGCGACCGACAGGTAAGGTCATTTGCGCCATAGGGGATGGACAGGAAAGGATGAAGTGTTGAGAGAAACCCGGCGTCGACATTAGCCTACTCTTTACGAAAGGCGCCAAGGGGTCAAACAGTTTAACGTCCCATCCGACGGACGGCGTACTCACTCAAAGTACCCTCCACAAAGCACCTCAAGTAGGGATCGAGATACCTCTGAAAAATATTCTACACCGCCGGGATTTGAACCCGCGCCCTCAGGGTGGGAAGCCAGTACGTTAGCCCCCGCACCATCTTGATCCCCATGGTCACCAGATTGCACCATTTCGCGCATTTATTGCACATACCACGTATGTACAAGTGCTCCGCTAGGTGTCTGGATGAAATGAAGGCGTGCGATTTCGGTCACGCTTACGATACACCTGAAAGGCGTGCTCTATGCATAGCTGGTGTCATTAGCGAAATGAACAGGTGGATGTATTCATCCACGTCGAAACACTTCTTAGAGCTGTTCATCGATCCGCAGAGGTGGCTCTTGGGGGTTAGCGGGAGAGGGTCGATTTCGTTCGCTTGGAACAAATCAGCGCGGAGTTCTTCTTAGGGCTTGCTACTAACAGCTCCGGTCTTTGAATTCTTGAATTCTCCCCCTCTTTCCTTCCCATCTTTAGCGTGTGCCATGGCCGCTGGTGCTTCTTATCGTCTTCTAAGGGAATATTCATTGATAACTTCTGGAAAATTGTCATAGGGGTCGTATGATACCGATAATGCGATCAAAATCGTAATTCCGAAATTAAGCATCGTATATTTATGGACCTTCGACCTCCAAGGAACAAACGAGAAAGGGAAAAAGAACTCGTTTCTTGTAGATTTGAATTTTATTTTAACTTCCGCATAAGTAATTCGTTCTTTGACGCGGTTGCTCGTTTTTTAAATCGGGTACAACGGACGCGAGCACTGTTTTGCGAACATTCAATCTCTCAATGGAATCATTTAATGTCGTTCCACAGTTCGTGTCAGTAAAATCGTACTGCGAAAAATTCGGACTGGGTGCCTGTCACACTTTTCTCGAGTGAAGCATTGTACAGGGCGACGTACGTCCAATCGAGAAGAAAGGAGTCGACCGTGGCGTGACTCAGCCATTGACTCCTTAAAATATTATCTTGTGTCGTTGAATATGATTAAAATGCTGTGAAGGTGGCTTGTGAGTTTAATGGCAATGGAAACTATAAATATGACCATGGCATAATGACAACTGGCAAGGGACAACATGTGAAGGCTACGAGGTGTTTCCGAAAATTATCCGACCTGCGTTCATACGGTTCGTCCGGAAAATAAGTGTACTGACTCCTGGGCTGGGCGCGCCGCTCCAGGCGCGCCCAGCACCGCTCTGACGGGCTGCGATTGGAGGGGGGTATGTTGGCAAGCGACGCTGAAAAAGGCAGTCGGCTCTGAGCTGTGGTGTAGTGAGGAGCTCTGTTAACGCGAACCTCCACGCTCGACCCACGTCACGGAACGCGATGCCGAAGTTTTTGGAGCAGCGTTATTCCATCGAATTTGCGGTAAAGCTTGGGAAATCGTCTACCGAAACTGTCGGTATGATTAACCAGGCTTACGGGGAGTCAGCCATGTCCAGGAACATGATCTTTCGGTGGCACAAGATGTTCGTGGAGGGCAGAGAAGAGGTCGACGACGAGTCTTCGAGAGGTTCCCGATGATGCCTTCGCGGGAGCGTTCCAGGAATGGGAACGCCGCTGGAACAAGTGTATCGACTCACAAGGGTCCTATTTTGAGGAATATTAGCTTAAGATATGTAAAAGTGTAATAATTATTTTTTCCTGAGCTCAGTACACTTATTTTCCGGACGAACCCTGTATATCTCCACATTGGTGCTAATTAATCTTCGTCATCCGAGCCGTGGTATCTATCCTTCGAAGTGGTCCCCATTTGATTGAACCGCCCGCTCCCAGCGGTGCTTCCACATCTTAAAGCAGTCCTCAAACGCAGATTTTGGAATGGCCTTCAGCTCGCGCGTCGCGTTATTCTGAATCGTCTCGAACCGTTTTTCTTTGAGCGCCATTTTCAATTTTGGGAACATCCAAAAGTCGCCGGGAGCTATGTCTGTGGGACTGCACAGTCTGTGGGAGGTTGGCGAAGCTGTACAATCTTGTGTTTTGCCAAAAATTGCTTCACTAGGTTCGATGAATGCACTCGCGCGTTATCGTAGTGAAGAAGCCAGTCACCACTTGACCAGAGACAAGTTAGTTAGCGCCTCTTATAATCACATAAATTTATTAGTATACTTGTGTCTTGGAATAGTATTTCTTGTAGTTGTTATTGGATGTGACCAAAGGCTAAGGTTATAGGGTGGATGACAGGCTTTTGAACATGGGGAGGGGTGAAGGGAAACCCGGCGTCGTAGTTAGCCTCGTCTTAACTAAAGCTGTCAAAGGGTCTACAGTTCAACTTCCCATCCAATGGATGGCTTACTCCACTTGAAGTGATCTCCACGTAGGAATACAGAGAATTATTCTGCCTTAGTCGGGATTCGAACTCGGAGACTCATGGTGGTAAACCAACCACCCGATCACCCGTTACGAGATGCTAAAGGTACAAGGTTGGTATAAAAATTACCGGTAACAATTTTTTCCTGATGTTTCTGCGTGAAGTGCTGAATTCAGACCGCGCCGCTTAAGTGTGCGCATGACCGTAGAATCGCATTGTTGGCATTGATAATACTTTTACGGCGCACACACCATTATATCACTGAAAATTAGGCGATGCGAAAGATCTGCGCAAAACTCGTCCTCCCGAAGGTCATTGGACGGACGACCAAAAGAGCAGAGTCGAGTGTCTGCTTGCGAAGACCTACTCCAACGTCATCGCGACGATTCCCCGACCCTCGTACAGTTCCAACTTGGCATCAGCAGACTATATTCTATTTCCAAAAGTGAAATACTTTCTCAAAGGACAACACTGTGAGACCCTAAGTGCCATCAAAGAAGCTTGCACGCTTACCCTTAGGGACCTCCAGTAATCCGATCACCTAGGGGAGCCTTCGAGTCGTGGAAAAACCGCTGACGAAAGCATATCGATGCTCAAGTGATGTACTTTGAAGAATTTTAAGGCATTATAGCAATATCTATCGAAATAAATCTATTTTCCGAAACTTTTCCGGATACTTTTTACACAAACCTTGTAGTTTAATTCATATGTCGACTTCGTGAATGTGTAATGGTCGAAAATGTCCGCAATCGTCATTGTGACGAAAGAGAGGAAGATGCTTCCATCATCCAAATGGCTGCTTCCCAGAATGCATCCTTCTCGATTGTTCCGCGGCCGGGCCTATTGGTAGGTCCTCCTCCCTCGTGGGAAATCTGCGGAAAAACTGAAAAAAATCTAATGAAATCAACCGTGGGCGCCATTTTGTGCCCCTCCCACGGAAACTTTCCTCGGAATATTTTTTAATGATCGACAATCACGGGATGGCGATGAAAGTCGAAAACACGCCCCCCCGTTTTCTTTTTTTTACTATACAGCATTTCCTCTTCATTTCTCACGAATTAAAAATTCCGGTCCCGTCTGCAATTCAATTTCAAGTCCATCAAGGCGATTCACTCGGTGACCGGATCCGTCCTATTGTGACTGGATCGTTTCGTTCAATACTCGGGATACTCCAAGTGACCGAATCATTCCGTCAGTGCTTCTATTGGAAGGCTCGTTCTGTGGTCACATCTCCTTTTTTGGGACATAATTTGTCTTGCAATATGACTCCCAACGATGAAGGGCTGAGTCCCGTTTGGGAAATTAGTGAAAACTATCCTCTCGTGGGAATCGACGACACCTTTCTCAAGACAGTGCTTTTAGGCTATCCCGTCATGATCAATGCAACACGATTGGAGTCCTTCTGCCACTCTCCCTTTCTGGCGCATTTCCTTAAGATTCTCACGGCGACCGGTAACTTCCAACCTTCTACGGACCATTTTCAAAGCTTTAGCGTTGGCCAACTCCAATTCGATAGTACTCTTCGATGTTCTCTCGTTTTCTCTCTGACCGACTCTTTCTGATTACGACCATTCCTCAAGACGTGTCATTAAGGTCTTGATTCAACACAGGAAGTGACCGAATCTTTCCCACCCACCAGCCCTCTCCTGATGGCACGTGTCGGGTGCTTCCATGACACCGTATCATTTGTCCCTCCCCCTTCAGACCTACTTCATTTCATGCCCATCGAAAATTGAGGGGGCTTGTTAAAAATATACAAATCGGAACAAATAAAAAGAAACTGAGATAATGGGAGACATCAATTCTCGGGAGGACCCACTTTAGTCCACTCGTCGCCGAAAAAATTTCCTCCCCAAACCTCGAATTTGAGTTTTTGCGCGCGTTTTTGAGCCCTCTTGTTTACGTGATGCCTTGTTCCCAGGGCTGACTAATGAGTTTTTTTTATCTGTTTCCTGTTTAACAACATGGGGTCTAATTGATTTTGTACCTTTTTGAAAACGAGGCTATCTCTCCCAAACTCTGCTCACCCCTCGCCAGATCCTTCTATGAGAACGCCCCCGGAATTTACATTAATTGTTTCGCTTAATTTAATCTTCATTAAATTCCTGTCTTCAGGCATGCAGAGATATGGGATCTTGGAGTCGATTTTGGACATATTATACGCTTTTGCGAATCGACGAAGGCGTAAGAGATATGTCTAATGTCTTCAATTATCTTTCCCGAATCTCTCCCATGAAAGGCAGTCCCAAATTACTGTGTGCGCCCTTGATACACTCTATGTACATATATATAACGTGGGATCGAGATAGTGCGGGGGCTAACGTACTGGCTTCCCACCCATAGGGCCCGGGTTCAAATCCCGGCGGTGTTGAATATTTTTCAGAGGTCCCTGCTTGAGATGTTTTGTGGAGGGCACTTTAAGTAAGTACACCGTCCGTCGGATGGGACGTTAAGCTGCGGACCCCTTGGCGCCTTTCGTTAAGAGTAGGCTAATGCCGACGCCGAGTTTCTCTCCACCCTTCATCCTTTCCCGTCCATCCCCATATGGCGCAAATGACCTCAGCTGTCGGTCGCCTCCCCTCAACACTACTACTATATGTATAACGTCTTGTCCGAGGAGACCTCCGGTTGAACTCGCATTCGACTCATCTCGTCGTGGCCTTTGGCAAGATGCGAACACGGCTGGAAACACTGCGCGATTGCCAAAATTTGATCACGTGCGTAATAAATAGACGTAACGGAGCATACTTTGAGGTATCGCGTAGTAAAATCATCTCTGCAAGGCGTGTCCCAAGCCATCCAGCACCAAAAGTTCAATTACAACTTTAACGAGGATTGGACATGGCCGAAGAATCTATAATGGGAATACTTAATGATTTGGTCACTATAAGCAGTGGAGCGCAAAATAGAGACCATTCGTAATTACGAGGGCTCTCAAGAAAGTAACTTACATTTCAGCCTACCGTGGCGGTGGTTAGGTGGTCTATAGCCACCATCGTGGTGTCTAAACGTCTTTACACTCAATATGCATCCTGCTGTGGTAGTGCGTAGTCTTTGGTTCTTCTACGAGGGCGGTACCAGAAGTGCCCGACCTGACCTAGAGATGGTGGTAGGTGTTTGAAAAATATCACTGCATTAGAAAGTACGCAATCTATAAATCATATGTTTCAAGTTTAAAAATGCTGCGTCGTTTAGTATTTGTTTGGCAGCCATCAATATCGAACGTTTTCAGTGAATTTGGGAAAATTGAGAAAATTGGTCATTGTTATGTGATACAATACTTTTATTTGAAAGGCCTCAGGCCAACCAATATAAAGGATGAACTGGGCTCCACTCTGGGTGAGTCTGCCATAAAACTTTATTTTGCAAAATTTAGTCTACATCGATTTTGTCCCCTTCAAAGTACTCTCCATTCGTTGCTATGCACTTCTTATTCCATCTTATTTTCCATTGTTTAAAGCACCCTTGGAAGTCCTCAAGGCAGTTGAGCTTTTTAGTTTTCTCTTCGTTTCTTGCTTTATCGTGTCTTCCACATCTTCCCAGTGATGTCCCCTCTTCACAGTTTTGCATTTTGGGAATAAGGAAGATGATCAAGGATGGTGATTGATTTTTTTGCCAGAAACTTACAAACAATCAATGCTGAAGGTGCAGGTGAGGGATCCATCCATCGCCTTGAGTCAAATTTGGTCGCACACGACGCACGCGATCTCTCAAACGCTTGAGAACTGTAAGGTAGAACTCAGCATTTACTGTTTGTCCTTCAGGAAGAAATTCATGACGAACAACACCTTCAACATCAAAGAAAACCAGAAGCATGACTTTTCTTTATTTTTTGGTTTGATTTAATCCACTTGAATACGGATACTTTCTTCGAAGCATTATCACCGTCAACAGGTGTCAACATTTCAGTAATTTCTTGATAACTTCTACCGCAATTAACCCAAAAACTTGATGTTGATTCGTTACTCCATGATTTCTTCAATTTCCATTTCCATCAAACAGTAAAAACAAGGACAACAGAAACTAGCTTAACTGGCACCATACGCACAGCTCGACGATCCGCCAAGCACAGACGGCTCATTGGGTCTCAGGCAACTAGCGCCGCTAGTCGGCTAAGGGGCTTTAGTTCGCGTCATGGCCACAATATCGCACCAGTTCGCGCATTTATTGTACAGACCTCGTATAAAAAATATCCCGAGTCCATAGTTGTTAACTCGCCAGAACCAATCCAAATTGAGGAAATCGATCGAAGACTTTTGCTGCACGATTTTCGCACAAAATGGTGATATTGCTTCTGCTCGCAATGTGTTCTATCGTCATTTTTTTCAAATTCAACCAATCTGCGCGAGTAGCTTCACAGGATTGGCGTAATGACGCATTAGAACAACTGCCTGATTGGACTCAGAGAGGGGATTCTCATTCTGACATGGGCGAGATATCACATTATCTCGTTTTTATGTATTACTGTTCTTTTTGAATATCTGTACAAGCATTTATTTAAAAAAATGATGTGTGCATTTTTCCGCTAATTTTCCCAAAATGTAGATAAAATCTTTACGGAAATAATCTCGGGAATTGATATTCATTACCGTTAGCAATCATGCATGGTTTGTATAAAAAGTATTGGAAAAAAGATTAATTTCAGATATTGCTAAGATGCCTCAAAATTCTTCAAAGTACATTCCTTTGAGCGTCGACACACACTTTCGCCAGCGACTTTTTCCAAGACTCGAAAGCTCCCTGGTAGGCAGATTCCGAAAGGTCCTTAAGGGTATGCGTGCAAGTTTCTTTGATAACACTTGGGGTCCCATGATGGTGTTCTTTAATAGATAGTAGATTCCACTTCTGGGAATAGGAAATAGTCTGCTGGAGCCAATTCGGGGGTACTGTTAGGGTGTCAGGGAATCGTCACGATGTCGTTCCAGAAGGTGTTTCCTATCAGACACTCGACTCTGCTCTCTTGGTCGTCCATCAAAACCTCAGGGAAGACGAATTTAGGGCAGATCTTTCGCATCGCCATATTTTCAGTGATTCTGGTGCCCATTGTCATCTTATCAATGCCAATAATGCGATCTGTAATCATGCACACACTTAAACCGACACGGTCTGAATTCAGCACTTCACGCAAACACGTCAGGAAAAGATTGTTACCGATAATTTTGATTCAAAACTTGTCTAGATGGGGCAGGTTGATGATGAACCCTGGTACTACACACTGCGCTACTCATAAACCTGAACTAACCTGACAAAAGTTGTCTTTAGACTCCATTCTACCTATTGCATGTATAACTAATCGTATTTCGTCTTAGGTTCCAGCATTATTTCCTGGGATTGAGTTGGCTTCCCGTTACCTTCCTCAATAGTGTTTTAACGTGACTTTGCAGCCACCTCACTGAGGAACAGACGCTGCGTGGACTACCTTTCGTGTAGCTCATAACCTTCGACCTATCTGGCATGGGTGACCCTACGAGGAGCAATTATTATTACTCTCTCCAGCACAGCTCTAGGGACGCACAAGCCTTTCCATCAAGTCAAGGTTGTAGTCCTCGGGGAAGGTTGTCATTTAGATTTCCATAATATTTATAGCGAAAAAAAGGGAGGCACCTCCAACATATTGATTTTAACGATTGATAGATGGAATTGGATCGTTCGGGTATTTTCATAACAACGCGATGAGTGACGAATTCATTATCCGTCGTCATTGAATTTTCTTTTACAGATTCTTGTTGTTGTTACTCACCGTAAAAAATGCGATCGCAGGAAAATGCACTATGCACCGGGGGAAATGAATTTGTGGAGAGGCATCGCGATCAAGAGTACATGATAATACCTGTAAATGCTCCGTGTCGAACCATCTTGTTTATCGTGCCTAGCAACCCCCTAGTTGTCTATCGGAATGCATAAAATTAAGATGTTCCGAACACTTGCAGCCGTGACATTTTATTACCTCGAGTTTTGTTTCGGCTTAGCAATATGTTCCCTTCTCATTGTGAGTGAAGTAGTCCTGTGGTTTAAGGAGCGTTGGACTCCTGACCAGAGACCCCGAGTTCGATTCTCGACGACTATGAACACAATGAACTTCGCTAAGCCTCCCGAGTTTTCGTGTTAGGTACGAGATATTTATTGCTTACCGCAGGGGTGTCATGGACTGGGACTTGCTCCTCTCCATACCCTGTTGATTAGGGGATTTCTCACTCCTTAGTACATATACCCGCCGGCTTTGCGTGCGAGTTGATCTCTCCCCTCCCAACCAATCCTTTTGGGTTGATTAATGTGGTTTTTTCATATCTTTCTAATTTCATCGAAACACGTCTGCGGATGAGAACTCGTCAGGAGCGGTGACCACAAGAGAGGGAATAGATTCGATTTTTCATTCTGGTACGCAGAATTTCGCTCCAGACCACCGCTATCGGTCCTTCTAAACGTTCACCCCGACGCATGCGTATTGGGAGGCTGCGGTCAGCTCCAATCAGTGATCGATCTTGTTGTGGAAGCCGACATCCGCATTGTACTCCTTAAAGGTGGTAGGCGGGCTGGCCTACTTGAGGATTTGGGGATTTGAGCATTCTTTTCGTTGACTTGCGTATATTACATTGAAATTGATTTATCATTACTCAAAATTACACCAGCAAAATTTGTATAAAAAGAATCGGTAACGACATCGTGACGATTTCCCAACCCCATTACAGTCCCCCCGACTTGGCACCAGCAGTCTATGATTCCTATTTCCTATTAAAGTTAAATCCTCCCTCAAAGGACATCACCATGTGATCTTAAGTGCTATCAAAGAAGTATACACGCGTGCCCTTAAGGACCTTCCGAAATCCGGCTACCAGGGAGCCGTATAGTTGTGGAAATGCCGCTAGGGCAAAAGTGTGTGTCGACGCTTAAGCGAGGTACTTTGAAGAATTTTGAGGCACTATAGCAACATCTACCGAAATAAACGTATTTTTCTCGTACTTTTCCCGTTATATTTCATACCAACAACGTATGTTTATAATGTTTCCACTTTACAACTTTCAATATTAAATGCATTGGCAACAGATACTTTATGAAAGACGTTCAAATTTATGGCATACATATGTATTTAGGAAACTAACTCACCGCTGCTAGGGAAGTTTCAAGTGCTTGGGAATATACTAGCAACAGTATTCATCTCTGTAATTAATCAATACGGAATTATTTTTTATTCTTACGTTAATAGTTTCATCAAAAGCATGTTCAGTGTACCATATTTACTGATAAAAAATACGCTGAGTTCTTTGGCAGCCAGAGATTAGAAAATTTCTTATAATGGGTAAGCCCATCGGCATTTACCAACTGCATCTGAGTTGATTCGCCTCTTTTTCTCCTTTAAGGAACTAGGAATTCGACGATTTTGGGACTATAAAGATTTGTTGTATGTCTCCGTGGTATATCAGGTGTATTTTTGACGGAAAATAAGATACTGAAATATTCAGTCTGTTATATGGACAATAGAGGTTAAATAATGGGCTGAATTCTTCGTGTCTAGGAGTATTTTTTTAACTAAAGATAAGGATGTTTCCCATGAAAGCCCATAAAAATAATTCTTTCTTGAAAGACAGGTTACTGGATAAGGGCCGTGTAAAGTACAGTTATGAATAATGCCGAAAATAAAGCTGGTTTTATAGATGCTTAGATGAAAATTTCAGAATAAATCACTTCAAATTGAAGCCAGATCCAACTTAAGTATTTTTTCCACGAACGATAAGGGATCAGAATAATATTGTCCGACCGCGGAAGGAGTAAAAATATTCGGGTCAAAATTAGTCTGGTTTGCATTCCCCCCAGCCATACGTCCTAGCGGTGGCTTTCAGGGTACTAAAATATCTAATGAATAAAGTCAATATTTATCCTCGTATGTGAACCGTTATTTTTGGCAATGGAAATGAAACCCAATCCAAATCGTGCCCGCTCACGTTCATTGCTTTTGAAGATTTCGTTTCGGCACATTTCGTTCTTCATTTCCTCGTTATTGTTTTTTTTTCCTGATTTCTGTTCCGACATGAGAACCGTCCGTCGGTGGAGGTCTGATCTTTGGTTCCCGTTAACAGCTCTCCGGTTCCGCGTCCTTTTTCAAAACCCGCCAATTCCCTCCCGTTTTTTTGATGACACACGGGATCCGTTTTTGTTTTGTTATGCGTCACGTTGCCTCATCGACTCCTCTTGATGAGACATAATAACCACTTCCAAAATTCGTAAATACGTGATCTGTACAATAAATGCGCGAATTGGTGCAATCTGGCGGCCATGACGCGGACTATAGCCCCTTAGCCCTTTAGCGGCGCTAGTTGCCTTGGGCTTAATGAGCCATCTGTGCTTGGCGGGTCGTCGAGCTGTGCGTATGGTGCCAGTTATGTTAGTTTATGTTGCCCTTATTTTTACCGTTTGTCGAAAATGGAAACGGGAAACATGCAAAACTCCCCAACTCCCTTACAGTCCCGAATCGGCACCAGCAGACTATTTCCTATTCCCCGAAAGTGAAATCCACCATCAATCAAAGGACACACCAAATGGGATCCCAAGTAGTGCCGTCGAAGCACGCATACCCTTAAGGACCTTCCGGGATCACGCAGACGTACCCTAAAGGAATCCTCCTACCAGGGAACCTTCTAGTCGTAGAAAAGCCACTGGAAAACTTGTGTCGACGCTCAGGGGATGTAACTTGAAGAATTTTGAAGCATTGCAGCAATATCTTCCGGAATAAATCTATTTTTCCGAAACTTTTCCCGATACTTTTTATGCAAACCATGTAGGTTATTTCAAATTATTACAATAGTCTGCAACAATGCCGAATATTCCTCAGAATTGTTTGCTCTCGATCGATCCCATCTACGAAAATAACTGTCATTCATCCCTCACTACATAACTTGTTGATTTTTCCCCTCCCCTCCGTCCGTCTTGGAATGCTCGCCTTAATTTCTTAGACACTCCCATCAAATGATAACCCTTTTCCCAGCACTGTTCTTTGTTGTCTAGATTTTCTGAGATTACGGTGTTCTAAATAAGTCCTGCTGTTCTCACAATTCCTTGAGTACTTATCCTGATTTGAATCCGTGTATTCTGAACACAGCTCTCATAATTGGAGCCATCTTTAAGTCCTGGTCATTCATTATTCCGGGAAAACTGGAGACGTGTATTCTTTGGCACGCTGTCTGAAGAGTCCGAAGTCCGTATGAGCCAGTTTTCATCGACGAAAATTAGTTTGTTCTTCATCGCATTTAATTTCCTTATTTTAATATTGTTTGCGTTTTGCCGACGAATGTAAATAGTTACCACATTCACCCTTCTTCATGCCACGCCGTATCCTTCATGGGGTTGGTGAATACGAAGGTTTTAGGCGAATAAGAACGTGATTTAAAATTACCATTTTAGAAAACAATTCATTTTTTACAAATTATTCATGCATTTTCCTACTTTTCCATTTCTTTCGCTTCCCTCTACTTGGGCGCATCGAGTCATAATAGACTTATAAACTAATCTGGTCCGACATTGGTTAGCATTTTGAAGCGCTCTAGCTGGTGCTTTGAGCTTTTTCTATTTTCAATTGCATTTCTTTGTTAATAGATATTACACACCGAAATAAATGGGCATTATTCAGTTATTTTTACGAGCGTTATTAATACTCGACCTTGAGAACCAATTTCGATGCCCATAAATGTGCGATGGAACACTTAAATACATATCGAAGGGATTTCGTGATTGCTTTAATAAGCGTAATAAAATTCAATCTCCTGTATCGGGCGGGGTGATTTCAACTGTTTTCTGTTCCCTTATGAGGGAGCACTCGGCGGATGAGGACTCAGCGGGATTTGGTCCGTAGCCCTCGCATGCAAAAACATGCCTCTCGCATCGTTGCGATTATTCTATTCGCTGAGGTAAACGCCTTAGACTCTATGAATTTCAGCGAAACTAAGGCCTCATCCAGTCGAGCTTCGAGAGTATCAAATCAAACCACAGTTACCTACTCGTAGGTTGGTTTGATTTGGTGATGGTAGGGCTCACCTAATACTAAGCCTTCTACCTATCATCACCATCAGTATTCCAACCCTAGGATTGGCTTACTGCAGCCCTCCATTCTACTCTATTTAACGTCGATTCCCTCGATCCATTTCTGTTTTACGTCCTTCTTAATTTGTCCTATATGTACATGTATCTTGGTCTTTCTCGTGGAATCTACCCTTCTATTTTTCCTTCTATTATATTCCTAATCAATCCATCGTGCCTCAATCTGTGTCCAATCTACCTATTTCTTCTTTGCCGGTGTCGTCTGCGAACTGCAGTATGTTAATTTCTTCGCCATTCACCCTGACTCCTTTGATGCCCAATTCTTGTGTTTCCTTTATAACCTCTTCTATGTATGTAGATATATACGTTGAATATTGCTGGCGAGAGGTTGCATCCTTGTCGAACTCCTTGTTTATTTTGGCTTCTATTTTCCTTCCGTTTTTCATTTGCATGGTTCAATCTATTTGGAAATCTATTCTTCCTATACTGCGCGTGAAATTCACCCGTGAAACCCCGCGCCGCCTGTGACTTCGCAGTTCGGAGGAGGGAGGGCCTTTTTTAATCTGTCTCTCGGCCCTTGAGCTAAAAAATCCGCGAAGGAAGTATGCAGTCTGGTGCATAGACATGTGAAATCTTGACAGCGCATAGCGGGGTGATAAGAGGAGTTCAACTCTGGTTTTCTTTTGACCTTAAAAGATCAGAAAAATACGTACTGTATTTTAGCATCGGTTTAGGGTCGCAGAAACGGCATTGTCCGTAAATGCATTCTCCTCCCCGTGTTATTGCATGGAGGCGAAACTCATGCGTATGTGTTTGGGCAGTCATAATGGCCGACTGAATACGGTGCGTTTATGGACCAGGGTAGGTCAAATAGCATTTTCACATTCGTGGTCGAAGACATTAAAGAGGAGGAATATTAGTAGTAGTAGTAGTATTTGGGGGAGGCAACCGACAGCTGAGGTCATTTGCGCCATAGGGGATGGACAGGAAAGGATGAAGGGTGGAGAGAAACCCGGCGTCGGCATTAGCCTGCTCTTTACGAAAGGCGCCAAGGGGTCCGCAGTTTAACGTCCCATCCGACGGACGGCCTACTCACTCTAAGTGCCCTCCACAAAGCATCTCAAGAAGGGATTGGGACACAACTGAAAAATATTCAATACAGTCGGGATTTGAACCCGCGCCCTCTGGGTGGGAAGCCAGTACGTTAGCCCCCGCACCATCTCGATCCCAGGAGGAATATTAAGAGGAGACTCGGATGAAGAGCAAAACGATTGAAGGGTGGGCTGGGGGCACTGGGAGGGAGGCACAATAGCAGTGGCGATGAAATTAGCAAAAGGGAAATAGTTCCCTGAAATAACTCATTAATTTTTTAGACTCCTGCCTGCCTCGGTGGGGAACGGTGTGAGTCCATTTTTTCTGTGGAATTCGAATCTGTGGACGCTCCGACCATTTGGGTAAGGTTTTCTCCGCCTTGAAGAAAAAGGAAATTGCAAGTATTCCATAATAATCGTAATTCATGGGAACCCCAATTGGATTTAACTACACACTCATTGCGCTTATGAGATTATGTCCATGAGAGAGAGACTTTCCAATGAAGACCGAGGTTGGGAAAAAACACAGCAATTTCACAATGTACTTTTTTATTAGCTCATGACCACGGTTTGGGCGCAGGTCGCAATCATCGGATGGCGATTAAGTCTTCCGACTTCCTTATATGCGCAGGCACTCGGGGGACTCGGAAGGTAAATGATTGAGTTGTGCTTTTCCCAAACCTTCCTGTTGTGAATTCCATCGCGTTACGTCGTAAAACCATGTCATTGCCACTGGAACTGTACTCCATAGCCACCGAAAGAGTGCAAGAAATTAAATGCTATCACAATCACTCGTTTATTACATCGTTTATTACATAAATATAGATGAGATTTATTGCTCGTTTTCGAGTTTGAATGTTGATTGAGGAATGGCTGAACCGTATTATCTTGGCGTTTAATACTTCCCCGTCGAACATCTCAAGAAGTTCGCGTTTTGGAGAGATTAAAATACGGCGCAAAGACTCTTTACTTTTGGGTGACGCAGCGGTGGCGTCGGAAACTATATGGGTCCAGGCCATTTCTGTGAAATGTTCTTGCATTTTCATATCGTTATGACGACATCATCAAGCCTTTCCTGCACGAATCGGGTGTTTGCATCACGTGGTACCTTATTTACCCAATTGCATTTCATTTGGAACGCACGAGATACCATAAGAGGAGGAGACTAAATGTTGCGAACGTTTCAAACATAAACCTACATGACCGTTCAGTTCGCATCACGCTCCTTCTTTCCACGCCACGCCAAAATGTTCACTGCGTATAAACGCATTTTGTTCCGATTTTCCAAGGAGCCTTATGATCGGTGGTGAGATATATGTACATTGGTGGTACTTAGGACATTTGTAGCAAATGACTGATTTCTCATGAGTTAGTTGAAGGTAAAGTTGTTAATGGATGTCATGTCATGATGGGGTATTTTGGGCGCTGGTGTTTGAAATGTGGGCTTTTGTCATAAGACCATGATTCGGTGAAAAGTGGATTCTGAATCTTTTCTAATGAATTAGCAAAGGAAGTAGCTAGTTTAGTATGGAGGAGATTAAGATCAGGGATGTTTGAATTTGATTGGATGCATGACTTTCGGAGAAAACCACGGTGCTTGGACAATTATGCGTAGGGTTTTGTTTTGGCATGTAATGAGTTTCTGTATGTGGGTGGCAGCTTCGGATCCCCATGCAGGCCAGGCGTAGGAGAGGATTGGTCTGATCATGGCTTTCTACGGAAGAACTTTGGTGATTAATCGTAGGAGACTTGTGGATTTGATTAGCGGATAAATTGAGAAGAGTACGGCGTTAGCGTGTCTCTCGTGTAAATTATTTTGTTCGGCTTTTCACCCAACCCATTCGGAAATAAACCTCTCACTACCCTGCACGTAGACAATGGAATCATTTATTTTAAAAAATAGTTGAAGAATAACGGCAGTTGAATGGGTGAATTGGCTGCTCTCATCTGCCAGGCGCGTGTTCGGGGTCATCTGTGACGCACACGTGGGTGTACTGCGTCCATCCAGGGCGTTGAACACCCCCCCGAACGGTTTCCGGTCTCGAGTTGGAATCGAAGGCAAGGCATCGCATCCTGCGGTGTCTTCCGAATGCAAGGCATCAATTATCACACTTGCACCCAGTTCTCTTATTTTAAGAGCCTGGGGCTCTGATGGTCGTCTGTCAGTCGAGTGACAGGAACCGATGTTAATACCGCGGAACGTGAAAGACGTGCAAGGACTGTCCTAAAATTAGTAGGACTGCGTCGACGAAAGTAAATATTTTTGCGAGAGTTAAAACGTTCACTCAAAAGTCTTCGAAGTGGTACCCTTGTACGTCTACATACTGCTGCCGACGAGTTTTTCACTCCTCGTACGCCTTCTGGAAGGCGGCGCCCGGAATGCTGCTAAGCTCCTTCGTCACGACATGTTTTAACGCTTCCCCCTAGCTGTGGTGACGTCCTTTCATCACGGATTTGAGGCGGGCGAGGAGGAAGAAGTCTGATGAGGCTTTGTCTAAAACATTTGGATCCCCACTCTCACATGGTCGAGAACCTCTTGGCAGATCCGCGAGCGAGTTTCCTTTCGTTCGTCCGAGAGCACTCGCGGAACTAAACTCCCCGCACACATATCATTCTCATGCCCATGTTTTGGGTTACAAGTCGATTCACATCACTTTTAGGAATGCCCAGTTTATCAGAAACTTATGCTAACACTTAATCTTTCGCATCCCTGTCCAACAAACCCTTCAATCCTGCAAGATCTACGTCCATTTTTGAGGTCGAAGGGCGTCCTGAACTTTCGGCGTCTTCAACATCATCTATACCCTCCCGAGGTACTTAGGTGGGCGAGATCATTTGAATAAAATGGGAGAGATTAAGTATGGAACAGATAGATTTAAGATGTTCTTTTTTCCACGAACGATAAGGGAGCAGAATAACATTGTCCGACCGCGGCAGGGTAATATTCGAGTCAAAATTAGTCTGGCGTGTATTCATCCCCTGCCACACACCCTAGAGGTGGCTTGCAGGATGCATAAATATCTATCTATCTAGTGACAAAAAGAGCAATAAACGGGGGTTGATGAAGTAGGTGTACTATCCAGTCTAGTTATTCTACATGCTAATCAGCATTATTGCTTCGCCACGCGTTTATCAGTCTCCCCCGTACTCCCATTTTATTTTCCTGGCTTCGTAACAATTGGAGATGCTCTGATTGGGCGTCCATTCTTTCATTCCAAAATGGTGGCTCTCTTTCCTTTTCTCTCCTGCGTTTTAGAGCCGACTCATCGAGCCCCTAATGGCACCCGCGGACCGCGCCGCCCCTCGGCCAGAACGAATGTCCTTTGCTTCTTGTCCTCCAATCGCCTCAACCCTCCCCTCCGTTCTTGCTGCAGACGCGCCCGATTGCCTCTGAACTTGGCACACGTCGTTGGCATGTTGGTGAACGGTGGAAATATATGTCTTGTTGGATCTCCAACATTTTAACCAAGCTGTTTTTATTTTGAAAACATTTGAATGTCACCTCAAATCGCATTACTTGACATCTATATACGTGTATATTAGATATCTCTGTTCATATTAAAAATTTGGGCCGATTAATTTTGAATAGGAGCTGACACTGCCTATACTTAGGTGTCAAGGCATGCTATATATTGTGTAGAATGTCACGTACGTTATAATAACATTAATAATACTTGAAAAAACACCCAAACGATCTCTCTCTCGTTATATAGTGTCACTTTCCAAATACATGGTGTGCATAGAAAGTATTGGGAAAATTACCGGAAATATATTTTATTTTCAGTTATTGCTAAAATGCCTTAAAAATTCTTCAAAGTACATAATTTGAGAGCATCGATACACTTTTGCCCTTGCGACTTTTCCACGACTCGAAGGCTCCCTGGTAGGCGGAATCCAGTAAGGGTACGCGTCGCAAGCTTCTTTGACGGCACTACTTAAGGTTCCACTGCGGTGTCCTTGGTGAGGGATGATTTCACTTTTATAGGGAATGGGAAATAGTCTGCTGGTGCCAAGTCGGGACTGTAAGGGAGTTGGTGGAATCGTCGCGATGCCGTTGCAGAAAGTCCTCGCAAGCAGACAATAGACTCTGCTCTTGGTGGTCCGTCAACACTTTCGGCAAGAGTTAAACGCAGATTTTTCTCATCGCCAAATTTTCAGTGACAATTGTGTGTGCACTGTCACTGTCCTATCAAATCTAATACGATCATACGCTCACTTCACCGACACGGTCTGAATTCAGCACTTCACTCAAGCAACGCTACGCCAGGGAAAAATTGTTACCTATACTTTTGATACAAATGTTTTATATCTATATCAAGTATATATATATATTGCTTAAAATATGGGAATGGAATTTTCAGGCGTGATTAACGCAGCGGGCGGTCATGCCCAACGCTTCACTCAGCGTCATTGCGCCACTCAGAGCGATGACATAACAATTATTTTACATTAATAGGCTCCTGCATTGTCGCGATGCAACTGGCATTGTTTTGTATCACGAATGCAGCGCCTATTTCGGAGTCCCCCGCTCGGAAGATACTGCGCACCGGGAAAAGAAGAGAAGTTCCCTCCGAGTCTACTCGCGGCCCGGATCCATTTCCTTCCACTCGCCGGCGCGGTGTTCCCACGAAGGTAGCCGCTCCTAAGAAAAAGAGTCGCTTGCTTAAGTGCCCTCACCTCCCGCCATCCTTATCTCCATCCCCCGACCCGATCCCCGCTGACTCGCCTGCTTTTAAAGAGGGAATACATTACCATGGTGATGTTTTCTCGAGGGAAACCAACTCCCGTCTGTTTATAGTTGCCGGTCCTTGCCGGAAAACAGTCGCAGATTAAAAATACGGTGCGTCTCACTTTTCCGGGGTTTTCCGGTTAATTGTGGCCGTCGGGTCGGGCCGCTTTTATCAAATTAATTCCGTTTCTCCCAAGCAGTCCTTTCGCCGGAGCTTTTCCTCGAACACTTAACGCAGTGGTGGGTGGGAATTTCACAGTGGAGACGAGGGGTGGGCGTGCAAGAGGCCGGTTGGGATTGGTTTAACGGACAGGAATTGGCTTCGCGTTGACACTGCTGATTCATGTTTTTCTTCACAAATATTCAACTCGCATTAATTTGCGAGCATCTAAATTATTCAATCTTGAATTCGGTTCTATTGGGCGAACTCGGGAAACCAGGGGTTTTTATTTCGTCCTGGATTTAAATATATTTAGCGTGACTGTGTGCAAAAAGCAACATGGTCGGGTCGTTTAACGGTAGGTGTTCAACTATATATCCACGTGCAAGCGAGGTTTTTATTATTATTATTATGAAAGGAGTGCCGAGATCTCGACGAGAAATGTTATCTTTGTTATGTTTTGTTATACATCTTTTCTGGTCCTATTAATCGAGGATTTTTAATGGTTTCCACTACTTTTTTAATGCAACATATTGATTTGACTATTTCGATATTATGCACGTATGTATATATTTTAATTAATTTTCAGGTAGGCCTCATATTTAGAATGTGCTGCTAGTACTATATGGGATCCTCACGAATTTGGATTAATTGCCGAATTGGTTCACGTACAGCGTAGAGGAGATCGATTTGTAAAACGTTGTTATGATAAACTTAGTAGCGTATCCAAAATATTAGAGCAGCTTGGCTGGGAATCACTCAATGGAGTGAAGGTTAAATTATAGATTAAGTCTCTTGCATAAATTGGAAGGACGTCTCTTCTGCAGTGATCTTGAAAATGTATTATTACCCCCATCGTACCACAATAAGGAGAGATGATGTCAATAAAATTAGAGAGATCAAGTGTAGGACAGATAGATTTACGATATCATTTTTTCTACGAACGATAAGGGATCAGAATAATATTTTCCGACCGCGGTGGGGTCATATTTGGGTAAAAATTAGTCTGGCGTGTATTCACCCCCTGCCACGCACCCTAGTGGTTGCTAGCAGGGGGCTAAAATATCATATAATCAAATAAATATTGGAATTCCGAGCAAGCGGGGATTTGATCCATTAATTACGAGTAATCAATTAATTTCGTATTTCATTCGATGGCCGTACGCGCGCTGTTACAGAAGTGCTTTTAATGCCCTCGTAATGCAAAGAATAAATAGTCTCTGTCTCTCACCTGGATAATCTCACAATGTTCAATCACTGTCATTGGTTGCATGTTCAAAACACCGCAGTCATCAATCCGATGGTTGGTTTGATATGTGAGAACTCCTGAAACACTAAGGCGGGGGGGGGGGTGAGCAGTTCCTCTCCCTCTGCCACCTATGGTTTCCCAGGAAGATCTGGTGGACCCGGAAAATCACACAGCTCGGATAGATATCGTCACCCGGAATCAAACCCAAGCCTTAAGGTCAGTAGCCCAGCTCTTTCTCTACTGGACAACCACGTCCCTTAGTTAAATAGTAATTATTTTTGAATACCTGCAAATGCATTAACATTTTAACGAGAGCTTTCCCGAAAGTAATATCTGAACCCAGTGATTGTATTATATACACTTGAAAGGCACATTCTTAAACTAATTTTCAGCATAGTTGCCATTCAAATTGAGACATTTATCATAAGATCCAGAAGCTTTTCTGTTCCGTCTGTGAAGAAATCCGCCGCCGTATATTTTAACCACTTGTTTACAATAGCATGCAATTCTGTGTCACTGTCAAAGCGCTGTGTTGAAAGCCACCTAGTCTAGCGAGAGAGATCCGTAATCGGGTAAATCGGCGATTTTCCGGATTATTTCGTTGAATTTCACCGTCAGTTCACCTGTCGCCGCAAGGCTAGACCAACCACTTCGGTCCTCCTCGTGAACATTAGCGCTGTGGCCATTTTAAAATTAAGAATGCGCCACTGCCTCACTCCGCCTTCACTTACCATTATTCGTCTCCGTACACACTTCACAAAGTTTCTTATGAAGATTTCAATTGGCTTCTGGTTTTTTGCTGGTAAAAATCTAATCACAGATCGGACACTTGACAATTCACGGGATTTCATATTGCACCGCACATTTAAACAGTTCGCAGTGTGAGCAAAGTAGAAGAACCACAGTCTTCTCACACTATACCACAGAAAGATGCATGCACTGAGTGTAGGGACGTTTATACACCAAGATGGTGATTCTAGACCTACCTACCGCCACGCTAGGCCGAAACGTATGTTACTTTAATGACGGCCCTCGTATAAAGTGCTGAAGGGACCTTGCACGTCCATTGAGAATATCGTATTGCTAATATTATTTTTACATTCAGTCGGTGTGTAATGAAATAACTCATAATTCATGTCACTACGGGACACGGGAAAAGTGCAGCATCAACTATGCCGTCAATTCACCATGACAGTAACGTACTGCTACGCCTATTCTCCTGCGTGGAAGACAACTGAGACATTTGGAAAGAGTGCGAATCTCAAAGTTCAAAATTCCCGAATGTATTTCACATCCCGTGCGACTTTTTTCCGTGAAGTACTGTTAACACCAACGCATGAATCTGAATTATTTTCTCTTCTGATCGGAAACCTTAGTAACCTTTATTCATTATTCCCACTTTAATAAAATAGTCCAATTCAAGTTGAACTACAAATGATATGAATAATTTTTGAACCGTGTGTGTGTACGTATGTTGAAGTTCCCCTAATGAAACACACACCTTTATTTATACTTCTTCGACGCCCAATGCCGGCATCCTAATCGAATGAAAAAATGCTAGCTCAAATAGCGGTTATCATCAATGAGGTTCGAAATGGATGAAGGTTAAACCGGTCTAATATTGTTATCGCAAAATGTCTATTGATACTCCGCTCATGTATAAGTCCAAGATGGTCGTACATTTCCTTCCTAATTGGAGTGCGTTTAGCAATTGCGAGGGCTTTAACTCTTCATTATTTTAGAGTTGTTTTCACAAAGCCTACCTGTCCACGATTTCATGCTTTGAAATGTTTTTTCTCCGCCTCTGTCATATTAAAAAATCGATGCTGGGGGTGGGTGGGGTATTGTCCTCATCTTGCCCACCCCCTACTTCCATCCCACTGACGAAAAAAGGGAAACCAAAGTGAAGGAAAGGATCATGATCTTGCAAAAAAGATAATTTAAAATTGCGAGAAAAATTCAAATGATTCAAACTATAACGACCATGAAAGAGTAACCCACTGGTGATGTTGGGGCGCCTAGGAAGGCACCGCGGCTATTGTTGGGGGGACTACGCGAAGATGTGAGATTGAATGAGCATTGGCAATGCGAAAGGATGAGAAGAAGTGGGCGTTAAGCTAATGGACAAGTTAGAAGTCGGGGGAAGGTTACTGGGCACGTTCGGTCTAGAAGTGAGGGATGCAGAATAGTGCCAGGGATTAAGGCCAACGAAGGGGAATGGGAAGAGTAGCACGACCACCAACACAATCTGGAAAGTTTCGAGCAAGCTGGTTACCTCAGCGGTTCCTCTAACCTCTTAACTTTTCCCACGAAAACAATTCCTTAGTTTTCAGCATTCTCAGAAAGCAGGAATTAATTTTGCATAAATATTAGGGTCGTCTATAAAAAAATTCCCCCCGCCCATCGAGTTCTCGTGGACATACAGTCCGAAACTCCCGTTTTCCCTCCAGTTAATATCCTGCGACGAGAACTATTTATGCAACTTGAAACTTAAAAGGTCGTGTCAGCGGGTGGGGCCAAGTTTCGGCACTAATTGTGTACATCTCATCCGAGAAATCGCCCGGTCCGATTCGTATGCGACAAACAGGGTTTGTATGAAAGGTATCGGTAACATTTCCTTTCGTTAAGTCCTGATTTCAGACAGTGTCGGTTAAGTGCGCGCATGATCGCTTATCGTATTGGCATTCCTAAGACGGTGCAAGTGCACACCATTATCACTGAAAATTTAGCGATGCGAGAGATCTGGCCTAAACCCGTCCCGAAGGTCTGTGCTAACGGACTATCACAAAAGCAGAGTCGAGTGTTGCTTGCTTGCGAAGACCTTCTGCAACGGCATCACGACGATTCCCCAACCCCCTAACATTCCCGACCTGGCACCTGCAGACTATTCCCTATTTTACGCCTCAGTAGAGGTGTTTGTTTGTCGCTTTCTCCTTGTCAACATGCACTTGGGTGACAACGAAATCACGCCCGCGTACCGTTATTGAGTTTCAATGTTTTAAGCTTAAAAACTTCCGCCTCGGAATCGTTTCCACGAAAGTTTATTTGTCGGTCCCTGAGGTTATTTTCACATTTCCTTTAGTTTCATCGAGGAATCGTGAAACTAAAACTATGTGGAAAATTACAAATTCATTCAATATGGACGGGAAACTTTCTTTTTCGTTGTAAGTGTTTATGTCCGACCAATGTCCGAATCGGCTGCTATTCACAGAAGAGTAATTAGGAAACGACTGGGAAAAATCCATCGCGTTCCGGTTAAAATATCCTGGGAACAAAATGCTTTTAAGGTTTACACCAATGAGGGATTCTAAAATACGCATACGAGATCAAGAAAGTTGCGAAGTGAGATGGGCGTACGAGTTACGATTTTACGGTAATTATGCGACCTTGCTAATAAGACAGTCCGCCGTGAGACAGAGAGAGTATAATAGTGACAATGGAGAGCCCGTGGGCTGACAGACAGGAGCTTCCCACAGGAGACGACTGCTTTACAACTCATTCCCAGACCCGAATGACACAAACGTCTTCCGAGAAACCCCGACGACCCCATCTCTCAGGAGTTGGTGTACATCTTGCCATGCAAGCCGTCACGGGGGTGTGTGGCAGGGGGTTTTAGGCAACCGATCATTAGCGCCCTTTGCTATTATACGCATTCGGTATTACTTGTAGGGTAGGGTTCAACAGCTCTGTAGTCACGAGTTAGATAAGGGAAAAGTAATTTCTCATACGTTGCTTCGGCAGTCAATTTGCTTTTCTCGCTCTGGTCTCACCTACCAATTACAAGGTTTTTATAAAAATTATCGGGAAAAGTTTCGAAAAAATCGATTTATTTATCAGACATTGCTACAAATACCTCAAAATTCTCAAATAAGTACATCCCTTGACTGTCGACACTTGGCGAGCGGCATTTTTACGACTCGAAGGCTCCCTAATAGGTGGATTCCGGAAGGTCCTTAAGGGTACGATTGCAACCTTCTTTGACGGCACTTACGGTCCCATGGTTGTATCCTTTGAGGATGGGAGGATTTCACTTTTGAGAATAGGAAATGATGCTGGTGCTTAATTCTGATTGTAAGGAGGTTCGGCTATCGTCGCGATGCGCTTTTTGTTGTCGTGGTTTCTTGGCGTCGACGGTCGTCCATTGCGGGGCTCGTCCTCCACACTCCTTCGGCCAACTTTGAAGAGCTTTTATCAGTTGAAAACTGCAGTTTGTGATATGCTTTCTTCAGTGAACACTTGGCAAATCATGCCCAACGTCTCCGTATCCGATTTCCCCAGTCCAACCCAAATATCGGTGGCGAATCGCTATTCAATCGTACGATGCATTTTGCGTTTGCACTTATTCTTTCGACAGGGGTCCACTAAAACGCGATCTAGCCTAAATGAACGCTCGCAGGCGATTGGCGCATGCTGAAGGTCAGATTCTACCCCCGAGCCTGTGCGGTGCGACGTACAGTCACGTCAGGGAAAAATACTTTCCGATACTCTCGTTATAAAAAACCATGTGGAAGAGAGGAGGGGGAGTTATTATCTTTGTAACAACTTATAATAAAAGTATTCCATTTGTCTTTT
>NW_027286763.1:111043868-111276368 GCF_022747635.1 Hetaerina americana
CTATCAGCAGTATCCCTTTCGTATCCCAGAAAACTGAAGCCATCACCTTTCCAGCCAACCGTATTGCCTTTGCTTTCTTTCATGGTAACGAATCAATATTTCCACTGATTTTACTGCTGTTTTATGTCTGGGGTGTAGTAGTTGATCCAAGTTTCATCTGTGGTCACAAACCAGCGCAGAATACATTGTTGGTTGTTCTTAAAACGGGTCAAATGCTGTTCGAAATTTCCATTCTGATGCGTTTACTATCCTGCATAAAGAGTCGCGGCACCCTTCGATCAAATAATTTTCTCATATCCCATTCCACTGTTAAAATGTGATGACACCCGTATCGCTTCAGCGATTTCTCACACTTAATCCTCCGCGATCATTCATGACCGGCATGCATTTCCTTTGCTTTCACACCTTTCTTTACGGAGTATTTAATCACCGCTCGAATCTCAATTTTTTCTATCTTCACAAATTACTTGACGGGAAAACAAGAGAGAGGCGTCCGTACCACAGATCCCGTCCGTCCCAGAACACTCGCGCGTTAAGCGTTTTCTCATAAAGGATCACCTACCTGTATTACTACGCGGGAAACACCTGCGCTAGCGCTGACATCTGCTGGTGATTCTGAGAACATTTAAAACTACTCTCGAATTTTATTACCCAACGGTGGAGTTTCGCAATGTTCTTGTCGGACTTAACTTGAAAACTACCAGTCTGCGAAATTTCAATTTCCAGGATCTTCTGGGAGTAAGGTCAACATTTTTATTCTTGACTTACCAACACTCTTACATGCTCGAGATTAAACCAGATTCACCATAAACTGTGTTCACGCGAAATGGGTAATTATTATTATTATTGATGTGCTAACGTTTAAGGCAAAGTCTGGACGGGCAAACACTGAATTAAATACAGAGTTAAAACACAGAGTTAAATATTCCTTTGCCTCTAATAGCCAAACACAACCTGACATCCGACACTGCGATAAATAAACTCTTCTTCAATTCTACATACTTCCTTCCTCCCTTCATTACGTAAAATGAGTAATGCAACGGTTAAGTTCTCAACAGAAAGCATAAGACCCTGTCCACTGCCCGTAAGAATACACTTCCGGTAAGCAAATTTTAAATGATGTATTTTCCGGCGTGTATGCTGCGGTCCCATTGACAGAATCATTTTTAGCCATTGGGTCAGGAGTGTCCTGGGCTCATATAATGGGGCAATACAGATGAAATTCTCATTAATAATAAGATAGTTGGAAATAACATAACTATAAGTAAGCCTTATCAATTTTCAAATAAAATCTGTATTGCACTACACTCCCGAGTTCTGTAGCTCAACGTCATTATGTTGGCGTTATGTCTTTCATTCATTAAGAGTCCGTTTAAGAGAGACGAAAAATATGTAATTTTAAATTAAGAGGGAAGCATTTTGACCGATAAATATTTTAATCGTGCTATCCTTATATTGTTGTAGCACTCGAAGGATTTCATTTTATCTATCCCCGAGTAATAATGCCAGGATTAGGGCAAGTGTTATTTTCCCGTTTGCGTTTTAGGTCAGAACATACCGCACTTTTGCATTACATTTCTAATATTATCACATATTATCACCTGCATGCCACTGCCAGTATGTATGGCAGGGGGTGATCGCGTACCAGATTACTTGTGACCCAAAATATTTTTCCCTTCGTAGCGCGGCTAAACGACATTATTCCAGGAAAAATGGTATCTCAAATCTTTATGTTCTGATCTATGTCTCTTCTATGATCTCTCATACCGTAGGAAGATGACATTTTCAACATCATTGCTAAATACCAATAACTCATAGACCGGATCTCCTTCGTAATTCTGCAATCAATCCAACTTCACGAGGATCCCATTTCATACGTAACAGTATATTATTAATTCGGTCTAATGAGAGAAAGATAATATTTCTCTTTGACCTTATCTTCACATCTCCCTAGCAATTTCCAAACAATTCTAATTTGTTCTTTTCCTCTAAGCTAGAGGGAAGTGACCTCGTAGGTGTATTTAACACTCACTATATTCCGCCGGGATGCGGCGAAAGGATTCTTATTTCAGAGATCTGGAAAGAGTTGACCTGATTTGGCCCTTTGTAGTTTAGGACGGTGAGATCATGATATTCCAAGGACCAAAGATGCTTTCATGTAAGAATTGAGTGCCGATCAGCTCTCAGTGCTTTCTAGTAAAATTATAATCCCAAATGGAAATAGACAAAGAGGAACGCATTGTGGGATACCAAAATGGCGAAGAGGAATTGAAAGAATGTAGCGTGCAAAAGGTTCAATGAAAGCGAACGAATCGTTTTGAAAAGACTTCGTTGGCGAGGCGCATGCGTCGAGTAAATTTCGTTTCCATGCGTAGTTGGGCCATTTATGACTGCGAGTTGTCATTACATCCCGCTTGGCTTGATCTAAATGGTTTGTATGAAAAGTATCGGGTAAAGTTTCGGAGAAAAAAAGATTTATTTCTGTGGATATTGCTACAATGCCTCAAAATTCTTCAAAGTGTTATACGTCGGCACACTTTTGCCTTTGGGGCTTTTCCACGACTAGAAGGCTCCCTGAGAGGCGGAAGGTCCTTAAGGGCACTCTTAAGGGTACACTGGCATGCATGGCACTTGAGAGTCCCTGGTGGTGGAGGTGGTGTCCTTTGAGGGAGGATTTCACTTTTAAAAATAGGAAATATTAGCCTGCTGGTGCTGTATTGTTGTTGGGACTGTATTGGAGTTGGGGAATGGTCGCGATGCCATTGCAAAAGGTCTTCGCTCTCTTGACCGTCCGTTCAAAGACCTTCGGGAGGAAAGGTTTAGCGCCGAACTTTCGCGTCGCCAAATTTACAGTGATGATGTTGTGTGCGCTGAGGCTGTCTAATCAATGTCATTATACGATCTGCGATCATGCGCACACTTAAACCGACTCGGTCTTAATTCAGCACTTCACGCAAACACGTGAGTAAATAATTGCTACCCCGAAACTTTTTATACAAGCCTTGTATCCTTGTATTCCCCGAGCACTGTACTAGAGCGATGACTCCTACCCCCTTACACCCCCTCTCAGCCGTGCGCCCGCCCCGCCCCCCTCTGCTGTAGCAACGAATGAAATGAGATATGTCGCTCTTTAATACCATTCCCCCATCCGATTAGTCGATCGAATTGTAAAATTCCCCAGATTTCATCCCCGGAGCGAATTTCGCGGGCGCCCCCGTACTTGAGGACCGAAGCACCACTCCTCTGCGGCTCGCACATTCCCAAAGTCGCCGTTCGTTTCCCAAAGACGCCTTCCCTGGTGGAGCCATCGGAAACCCACGTCTCGTGCGCGGAATGCCATTGTTTGTTTTCTGCGCGCCAATTTCTTCGCGACTCATTTGTTCGAGTGGTCTTCCGTTTCCACGGCGTCGGGGCAATTGCCATAATGACTGGCGGCGTTCATAATAGGGAGGGAGAGAAAGGTGGTCTAGAATAAATGGGAAGGGGGAAAGTCTCCTTTTCCTTCCGGATCAGGGCCGGCAGCAGGCCGCGCATTCCAATGAGCCTCCGCAGCTTATCGGGCGAAGGCGGAGGGAGGGGGGGGGACATTAATCTTTCTCCCGAGAAGCGCGTTTGCCGTGAGACCAGCTCCCTCGTTCCCACCCCACCCCGTTCTTGTCTCTCTCTTTGTCGAGGGACCTGGGACGGCGTGCGCCAGCTTCCCACCTGTCGGGAGGCCGCGCGCCACTCCCCCGCTTGCCACCCCCCCACCACTCCCCGGTGATTTTTGTATTCTGCGTAATGTAGGCAGGTAATAAATGCTGTTTCTTTTATTACCGTTGGAAACTTAAATTGCAGATGCATGAGAACTGGCTTCTAGCTTTGGAAAACGGTCTCGGCGTACATCTACATCTACATAATACCCCGCAAGCCGCCGCAAGGGCGTGTGGCGGGGGGTGTTTGTCACCAACCGTAAAAGAAAAAATACCACATGCAAAAAAACAACACGGAAAATCACACCCACGGCAGCGCACACACTCATGCAAAAATCCCTTCATCCAATACTCATGCAAACACATATACCGCAAAACAACTAAAAAACAGATTTATTTTCTGGTAAAGAAGCTTCATATATCGCGCCATAACAATGCTGATGCGGAAAGGGGTTCGCCTAATACTATTTTGGAAAAACGGAATAGTCAAGGCGGTAAACTTGATAGGAACTGGGTTTGCATAAGGGTGTGTGGGCATTAGCAAGGTGCCATATGGGAGGAAAATGGAAAATCACACGCTTGAACATTCGGGTGTGTTTGATAAACATTGACCCTCGTGAACCTCAATCACACACAGAAACAATGGAAAAATAAATGAATGGAAGTAGACCCACAACCACTCAATCACTAGGGTGTGTTAAGGAATAAAACATTGATTCTCGTGAATCATATTCACACACACACACAAACTCAAGGTCTGCAAAGATTTCTTCTCTGCCAGGGACCCATCAATCACCCAGAGAAATGCAAAAATATGAAAAAGAATTGAAAATAAATAATGAAAATATGCACGTGATTGACGGGGCCCTGGCAGAGGAGAAATCCTTGCAAACCCTAAGTGTGTGAGAATGCAATTCACGAGGGCCACTGTTTTACTCCTTAAAACACCCTAGTGATTTAGTGCTCGGGAGTGAGTCACGGAAAACCGGATATAGGTAAATGGCTTCGACTTGGAAAAATCTGGGAAATTCATGTTAAGTCCGGCATTTTCTCAAGACGTGTAAAAGAGTTATTTAAAAATGTATGCTGACGAATTTTTCCCATTTGGAATCAGAAAATGTTTCAATAATGGCGAACTGTATGGGAGAAAGTCCGGACGTGGAGCGTAGCGTTACTGCGCTGGATAGCAACAGCAGTATCTAGTGGAAGTGTACACACTGTTTGCCATTTTTCTTCATTAAAAAGCTGTAATTATTATAGAAAACCTTCTCTATCGTTATATTTATCCTAACTTAAACAGTAGTCAAACGAAGATTCTCTTTGAGAGCAGTTCAAATTTTCTGAGAAAGCTCCAAACTTTTACTTGTTATTTCTGTCGAAAATCTTCGAGGAGACCTGCCGAAGTCCGGCAACAAAACGAAAGGAATATCTAAGAATATTAAATTCCGTGATCAAAGTTCTTGGTTACAATTACGGCACATGTAATGCAGTGTGATTCCGTTAAAAACAATAGCATTTGCGAGTATTGCGCCACTTATTTCTGGAGTCGCGGAACTTTTGGAGAAATCTGGAAAAATTGAGGAAATTTCGTGTTTGGTTTTCCCTCAAAAATCTGTGCAATGGTCTGTTAATGAAATATCCCTTTACTGATTCCCTTTGAACGTATCAGCTCCGTTTTAAATGATGCACGGATGCTCACGGTAGGTAATGCACTTTACGTGTCTCCAATAGTGCATCGGTTCAAAATGGCGTCGAGGGAACCTGCCAAGAAAGGAAGCGATCGGCGTCATGGCATTTGAAAAGAACCAATGGGCTGAGGAATGAGGCTTCCAAATATAAATGAACTACACAAAACACAAAGCATTTCTTAAAACAATTACCCACTAGGAAATAATGACCGAAAAATCACCCTTGAGTATGATAACATATAATGAGATGAAAAGTTTAAATTTATTGAAATGTAACTGACGTAATGATTGAATCAAAGTATAAAAAAGCGGATAATCTATAAAGAGTTAAGTATAGTCCGATAAGAGGAAAAATGAACACGAAAATAGTGCCAAAAATCACCCAAGTTTCTAAATTAAAAGAAAGAAATAGAAAACTTTAATTAAAAGACTGCCGAATAAATTGTAAAGTGAACCCAGAGTTACGCAAAAACCATTACGCGGTTTCTCATTTTCGCGTAAATGTTTCCACTAGCTATCTCAAATATCAAACTATTTACATTTGGACAGCATCTGTTTATTCTTAGCTGCGTGCATAGATGACCGACTGCGTAGGCTGCGCAAACTTAATCTTTCATTGGGCACCTTCCTTAAATTTAAGGTGTCCACCTAAAAGCAAGATCCCTACTGCCTAACCAGTTTGGACGCAACTCGAATCTCCTCCGCTGCGCTATTTGGATTTTCGCGTCCTTCCCTCCTCCGGTCGCCGTGGATGACGTCTGCAGATGGTGTGGGTCCTCTGCGAACGCTACTACCACGTCACAAAACCGAGCGCGTCCATTTGTTTAACCGGAGTCCTTGGATAGATCATGACGCTAATTGCTGGCGACTATGCAACGGAATAACAATGGAAACATGCGCCACCTCCTTCAGGGGCCATTCTCGCGTGGGAAGTAGGCCCGAAGACGTCATCGCAGGGACGGTCCCTATCTGTGTGTATAGGACGCATTGTACAAGAACTTAAACACCTTTGCGTGCAAGTTTCAAGGTTTCCTCAAAATATTGCATGCTCTTCTTTTGAGATTAGAATTCATTTTATTTTTCATTGAGACGGTTAGGCTAGGCTAAGAAAGAATCTATGGGTCTAAATTAAATATTTAATGCTTTTATGGGCATCTACGATAATTAAAGTCAATTCATTGTCATTGAAATTAAAAATAATATGTTTTTGATGTAACCGAATGAAGGCATCGCCTAGAATCCAAAATGATGAAAAGTAATTTTTTGAGATAACACGATCATATTTGATGGCGTGCTTACCGTGAAACCTGACTCAAATGTTGCCAAGGGAGACTTGGGCAGAAAGTAATGCTCATTATTGAAAGTATAAATCCATGTGAAAGTGCATTTCATTGGTGTATGGTGCAATATATTTTTAATGTGTGTTCCTTTTGCCTCAATTAGTCATCAAAAATGCACTATGAGTTGCCAGGCGGGCAATAATTTACAGATTACTTTAAATTTCGATCAAAAAACGCAATAAAAATTGCTAAGCATACGTATTTGAGTCAATGCGCCATTTCCCCCTTCCCGAGACGAGAAATAGGAGAGAATTGGGAATTTAAACGCTCATACCATATTCCGATGTTGCGTGGGAAAGCCGTACATATTATTGTAATAGGCGAAAAAGACAAAATACTGGAATAATCTATTAAATATAAGGTAGTTTTCATAAAAAACTCGGCATTCCTTGGTATTTTAAATAATGCTCTCTGCGCCCTTAATTGATGCACTTGTGAAATTTTAAGAATAAAAAATATAACAATTGTTTATTACATTCGAGTCTTATTGTCTTCAGATTCAGGGGAAAAATAAAGTGCAATAAATACGTGCATTAAACAAAAATATTGGAATACGTTATCATTCGAGTATAATACGCGTTTACGCATTCAATTTGCAATATATTATAAACAAGAAAATTATACTTGCGCCCTTACGATGAACCAAGGATATTAACGAGATTATGATTATTGGGATAATTTATCTTTAAAAGCGTTAGAAATCCGGTCGTAGTCCGGGTATTCAAAAATATCCTCAGTCTTCTATCCGTCAATAGGCCAATGAATAAAATTAGCACTGCACATCAATAACGGTTGAAAATTGGCAGATCTCAGTGTAAGAGAAGCATTCGCCTTGACCGGGATTCGAACCCGGATCCCTCGATGTCCGGCCGGGCTTTTTTACCCAGTGCGAGTACTTTTTTAGCCAGTTAAGCTACCGAGGCATCTTATTACACCCCGAGATTTTGCGGGCTTCAGAGGAACAAGATCTTGTGACGAGAAACCGTGCATAACAATGTCACAGGCATTCGTGTTCAACATTGTTACATTGTAATGCACGTTTAGCGGATGACTCCGTTAAAAGTCACTGTCATGGTATCTCCGACAGGTTCCTGGAATTTGAAAATTTAATTTCTAATTAATACATCCGTAAAGGGACGTGAAAAAAATCTATAGACAGAGGAAAATGGTGATTTTTTTATCAGTTAGGACTGCTAAACAAATATTCCATGAGATTTATTTTTTTAAATAAATCCTGATCTAATTTCTGATGTCTGCGTGTGGTTTTTTTGTGAAGTCGCGTTGAGTTCAATAGTAAGGAGTCGTGGCTGCCTGCAGTGCTGTGTCGTGCTCCTGCAGACCAGCAACCTCTCAAACATAACAGTTTGAGGTTTAAATTTCTGGAATTCCTTCATTATGAGGGTAAAAAGAAAATTATGATGTTGCGCAGTATCGAAACCATTGCCATGAAATATTTAATATTTATTGTGGAAGTGTTAAGTTTCTTTATACCTTCCTACTGAAGCCTCTTGTGAATCCCGCTCGATGTGGGTTATTCGGCCCAAAGGCAGATGCGCATCGGAAAATCGCCCGGCGTCGGGTTTCCCTCTCAATCCAGATTGGGTGCGCGTGGACCTCACTATTCCCCCCGATGGTGCAAATTACCCCAACGGAAGTCGGACTCTCCCCGCCTGGTGTCCTTCCGAGTCGAAGTCCATCCATCTCCTTCCCATCTGATTCCGATCCGTTCATCTCCGTTTCCTCCGCCTTCGATGCTCCCATCGGTTCTGAGAACGGTCCGCGTGCCGCTTCGGGCGAGATCTCCGTATTCCATCGGTTCCGCCCTCCCAAATAGCCGAGAGTAGCCGGCGGGCGACCTCTGCGGACCTCCCGCCGTGACCAATCGCCAATTGTTGCCTGAGAGTGGGGGATGGGAGACGATTGGAAGAGAGGAGGAAATAAAAAATTCATCATCTTTCGGCAGTGATGTCAGGCCGAGTTTTAATTTGTTCGGGAAGGGTTTTTCCGTTTAATTGGGGGAAGCTTTATCGGGAAAGGATGGTTCGGTAAGGAGGGGGGAGAGATGTGAATGGGAATCGGTCGATTTAAAAGCAGACGAAAACCTGAACTCGATTCATAATGAAGACACGAAACTAGGCTACCATTTCCGGGTCAAAATTCCTGCATGTGGTGGCTAGCGATGAAATTGAACATAGACTTTCGAGAGCACTTCGCGGAATTTCTACATAAAGATTAATTTCTTCAATTGGTTGTTTGAACGTGAATTTATTTTTATCGGCCTTCTTTCCAACATCAAGTAAAAAGACATGTGCATATCAGCATATGTATCTTGAGGGTGGAATTCTGTTTTTGTTGTCTTAGATTGTCACAGTAATGACGGTGTACAGGAACAAAATCTAAAAAAAACAAGAAAGCAGTAGGTTGAATACAGTAAATAAAAATAATCATGGCGGGGAATTGCTTTTAAAATATATACTATTAAGATTTTGCCTCTGCCTCTTATAATACGTGGGTGGTCCCAGAAGTAACCGACCCAACAAAGAAAACACAAATATTTGAGAAAAAAATGTATTTATTTTTCAACATGATCTCCTTTCAGTTCTATACACTTTTTCCAGCGATCTTCAATAAGTTCGATACCCTATTTATAATAAGAACTGTCTTGCCCCTCAAAATAGGCATGAACTGCCGACATCACTTCTTCACGGTTGGAAAATCATCCAGTCATCATCCAATATCACTTTTTGGATTTTCTTCACCGTTTCTGGAGTCGTTACCTCATTTGTTCGACCAATGCGACACTCTTCTTGACAGCTCGTACGGCCTCGTTTAAACTCTGCCACCCAACATTTGACTGTTGTAAACGAAGGAGCAGACTCACGCAGAGTGGATCCAGTTCAGATTTTATATTGGTTGGGCTTAGGCCTTTCTTTAAAAGTATTTTATCACATAACGATGACCAATTTTCTCCATTTTCACAAATTCACCGAGAACGTTCACTATTGATGGCTTTCAAACAAATACTAAACAACTTAGCGTCTTCAAACTTGAAACAGATGCTTTATAGATTGCGTACCTTTTAATACAGTGATATTTTTCAATTAAATACCGCCATTTCTTGGTCAGGCTGGGTACTTATGGGACCACCCTCGTGCAATACATTGATTGCAGCCATTAGGCAAAGCTCACTTCAATGCATTTCTCAATGATGAGGGATTAAAAAATAATCACGGGCAAGAAGCAATATTTATGAAGCTCCTATGAAATATTAATATGCTTTTTTGTAGAAAAGTGATGAATGCATTGCTAATTAAAAAAACAACCGTGCCTTTTCCTCGTTCCATTGCCTCCTTTAACCATTAGGCGAACGATCCGTGTGAACTTAAGCACCAAAAAGATGCAATTGCGTTCAAGTCATCAATTTTTAAGAACTTGAATAGTACCTCTATGATTTATATCAAAAATAGGTATTCGTGCAACAATTTATGAAACGTACATCCATCGATAGGGTTATCTTGGCCCAAAGTTAATTATATTTTATTCCATCGTTAATGAAATAAAATAATGAAAATAAATGTTATAATCGTCGTATCTCCCCAGAATAGCGAATACCGTGTGATTACGTATGCACTTAAAATAAGAAAGGAAATGATTTATCTGAAAATATGCGTAAGAAAATATTCAAACCTTGGTTGTCAAGGAAACAGAGAGAATGGGGATGTTGGCACAATTCAGGCACTAATGCATGCCGCTGAATTTTAGGTAGCGAGTTAGAGATTATTATGCCTTGTTTATTTGCTCTTCAATGGGTAGGGTTTATTTAAAATGTCCGGTTCTTCATCGTCCTATTCCTTGTTTGTTCAGTATGGCAACCTCGGAAGATGTTGCGTGTTGTTTATTTTCTCTTCTATGGAGGGGAGATATTCTGTGTTCCATATTTTTACTGAACTGCTATCAACCAATGTAATAAGCAAAAGAGATTATTTTTATCGTTCTCATGGTTAACTGAAGCTAATAATAAGTCCAAGTATTGATTTAAGATGTAAATATCAGTGCGTTTTTAAAGGGATGTTCGTTCTCTTTAGGGAATCCGAATTCGGGCAGTTTTTTATTTTCGGAATCTTAAAAAAATTAGGCATATGATGTTCGCGTATTGTATCTATCCTAAGGAAGTAGTGAATTCATGAAAACTTTATGGAAGAAAAAACGCATAAAATATTCATGCTTTAAGCAGTATGGGTACCCTTTCAATTGTCCTTTGGTTGCATAAATGGGATATCCAGTCTCAATGCTCTCGATTTCCACCCATTTTCACTCTATCACACCCGGAGTAATCTAAAGACTAATAAATAATTCAAAGAGTTTCGGTTACAGGGGGATACTAATCGGATTCGATGAGAAAACCTCTCAGCTGACGGATTAATTTAGACAGGCTCGAAATTGTCGAGCCTCGACCGTGAAGAACCAAGTTTCGACGTCTACGAAATGCGCAACATCGTACGCGACAACGAGAGTTGGTCGATACTGCGGCATCAAAAACTCTCCTTTTGTCGGCGTCCGACACTTTCGGGTCATCCCTGACCAAGCGCGCAATGCAAGAGTACATTGGTATTCTCTTGATCGGTCCGAACGCGCCGACATCTCGAGCTTTTATCACACCGCGTGACTCATTGGTCACCAGACAGATGTATGGATCGGCTTAAATGCTCGACTTCTTCGTCCGTGGGAACGACATTCGGTCGGATGTCAATCTCTCTCTGACGGTGGACTGTCCCGCGTCGATTGCGGTCACGGGGTCGTTCCCTTTCGCGGCGACCCCTTCCCTCACAATTAATCCTCTCCTCTTTTTTGCCCAGGGTTGACGCGCGTCCCCTACAAAACGGGAAACGCCCTTAATTAGGTAAAAAGAGTGAATAACGTGATGCGATCGGCAACAGTGGGAAAGATTATAGGAGTTCGAACCGTTCGCGACGATGTCAAGGACTTAGAAACCGATTTACGTGATTTCCATGAGTTAACCAATGAATCACGTGGTGCAATCGAACGGAAGCGTCCTGACTGATTAAAAAAGAGAAAGTAGCAATTTTGAATACTAGTATGTCTCGCAGCTATCATTATTATCTTTACTTAAAATGCGACTAAATCATGTTGTTCATGTGGTTAGCTCCAATCGTCCATCACATCCATAATATTTCAACGACTGTATTTATTTTTTAAGTCAAGGAACAATCGATGGGGGGCAAAATTACGACCCTCCGTCCCTGTCGCTTCTGACGCCACCTAAATCACAAATGTAGCACATTTCGATCGTAAAACTCTGTATTCAATTGAATCCGTGGGAATTATGATAGGCAAAATGTTCGATATGCGTGGGCAGAGTTATTTGTTTGAGTTGTATCATCATGTTATGGGCATTAGAGCCATTTAAAAAGAACGACCCGCAAATTAGATATCCACAACAGGTGCCACTATCCTGAATTCTCTTCTTACCTTTACGGCAGCCCCGTGTTCATCCTCCGCGCGATTGGCTTCGCTTAGAGCACTGGTGTTTTTTTCCGCGTGCCCTCGGACACCGTTCCCACGACGGGCAGCCCCCGGACCCTTTGCGGTCACGTGTCGGGGAACGCACAGCTCTCCCTTTTCCCGCTCTCGATTAGGGTGGAACGTGGGCGTGGGTTTGGAGGGGGGTCGCCTCCCTCTCTCCCCTGTGGTCCGCCCGGGGCAGGGAGGAGAATGCCCACAGTGGGAGTGTTCTCGCGTTGCAAGTGCCCACGATTTCCCCCTTGCGAGCGTTGAAGTCGCCGCCCATCAAGTGCTCGCGGCCGCTTTGCATCACACCACCAAGTGAGGAGTGAAAACGGCACAATGGAAACTGATATGCACGTATTTTTTGGCTCGGCGTCGAAGGCCTTCTCTACGAACTACAGTTCGCTACAGGTCGCTCATTTGAGCTTGGCTTACTGGAGCTTTGTTTTGTCTTTACGAGATGACATTCCAAAATGTCGTACAACAATTGACTATCATTAAACTTTTGTCACAATTCAACAATTTCAGAGTGAAAATATCACTCGCCTTGATCGGGATTCGAACCCGGATCCCTGGATGGCCGGTCGAGTGCTTTAAGCCTTTTTTAAGAGCTATCTCCAAGATTTCGGGGCTTTTAAAGGAACAAGATGCTGGGACAAAATGCCGTACATACAATGTCACAGGCATTCACAGTCGTGCGAGAACCGTTACAGTCCACGAGGTTAAAGCCAACTTATGAAACAATTGAGCTTTACTTTTGACTAATTCTAAGAAACTTTTAGCGGATGTCTCCGTTAAAATTATTTTCGCGGCATCTCCCGCAGTTTCTTGGAACTGTGGTCACCTTTGGTATTTTACCTTTTTATGATGAGGGGAGTGTAAAAAGAGGTCAACTTTATTCAATGAAAAACACAAAGGCGGTTTAATTATTCATTTGTATTTTACTTTCCATCTCAACTCCCTTAAGTTTTCTCATTAGAATGACGAAGACTAAAAACAAATGTTTGACCTGGAAAACGGAGTTTAAAATTAGGGTACTCCGAGGCATAAAAACAAATATTCAAGTAACTGTGAGTACGGCGAACCTTGGAATTTCTCAATTGCCCGAATTATTTTTCCTTCCCACATATGTTTGTGGGTTTCCATGTCACGGGCCGAAGAACGACACATCCGGTCTCGTTAAGTTCTGCCGTATGGTCACTGTTATAATTTTTTTGAACTTTCTAGGTCATCGGAAGGCTCCTGCAGGTCACAAAAAACGGACGAAAATACGTTAATTGGAATTAGCTCATAAATGTTGCAAAGACATAGAGTCAACTCAGTAAATCCAATACCACAGTAGGAGTAAATTCCACTGTGCTTCCGCCGAATGGATACCAAACTCCTCGACCAAACGTTTTGTGTATGCATAGTCAGAATTAACGTAGGCTGCCGGTTAAGGTAGGTTTTACATGGAAACGGAGGCTGACCACCGCCACACTTCTTAGCCTCGTCTAGCAGGAAAATAAACACTGTAACATCGCGCACTGCGTAAATTTAACACATCTTCAACTAAAAATACATGGTTTTTTATCTACCTTCATTTCCTTCCTCATGCTTCATATTTTACATCCCTTCAAACCGTTCATATAACATTCTTTCTTCCATCAGAGTCTTCAACATACCACTTCCACCGAAGATATTTTGCTTTCAGTCCACTATTTCTGCTAGTCCCTTTCCCTGCAATGCGCCATCATTTCTTCGTTTGTTTTCCGTTCCATCCATTTCACTTTTCCTCCTCCACAGTTGCATCTCAATAGTTTCCTAACGACCCTCTTGTCTTATAGATTAAGTGCCCGGTCCGTGCGAAACGACCTCTATTTGAAAGAAACCAGTGCAATGCACCCTTAAACATCACATAGCAAGTGCAGCATCCACTGGCCAAAAATCATTTATATATTGGAGAAAACAAAATTAGGGGAAAATACGTCCAAAACGAAAGCAGTCACGTTTGTTAATAACAAGAACCATTGCACAGTGAGTGGAAACGGCGTAATTATCTAAAAAGTGGATGACTCACTTACTTATGCTTAGAAAAACGTTCGTGAAAGATGGCACGGTGAACAATGAGAGAAAATAATGTGATACTGTCCGTTGGAAGTTTATTGGTGGCGTCTGAAATACATTTTGGAAATTAACGTTTGTTCGAGGCAGCTAGAGTTCAGCGTATAAAAGTGCTTGTGCTCCTGACAACATTATTGGCTGGAAGCATCGGCAAGCCAGGATAGATAGAGGTCTTTATTTGGGCGAAATTGAGACCTAACGGATAGGTGTGTACTGATGTGGTGGTGATCGCGGGAGCGTTCGCGGTAAAAATGGGAAATGCAGAGATGAAAGGGAATGACGCGAAGACTATGCACATGTAATTTATAGTGAATTTTGTCTTCGTTTCAAATTTGGAGCGATCCACACTAATTTCTACCAGAAATTCACCGAATTCCAGAAATTCAACAAGTTTCTCCTGATGGCATTCGCGTGTTTAACTTCACTCAAACTTCTCTTCGAGTACGTACCTTCTTATAAAGACGTTAATTCCGCCGATTCTTTACTTTCCAAGCGACAATTGCATGTGTTGTCTATTCGGGATGTAAATTTGATATTATCAGGACCATGCAAACAACATCTCGGAGACAATTGTTTCGCATAATTGTTCTTTGTAATTATTATTTTGTTTTAGATTAAATGTGTTATTTTTGAGATAAAAGTTGAGTTAATTGGCGTGTTTTGCATGTTTCATTACGTAATTAAATATCTAGTCATACTTGTTCACTTATTTCTCCCTGTGAGAGCTATTTTTCTCTTTTAACTTCCCGTTTTCGCCGGGTTAGTGCGTGTGCCTCCCTCGAACATAAATTCTGCTGTATCTAAACTATCCACCAATCAGTAACTGCGATCTACCGTTTATTTGTTCTCTCATTAGATATGAAATTGCTGAAGGTGTATTACAGAACTCTCGCCCCATATCCTCCCTCAAATACGGCCGTATATCGAAGCAACTCCTAATAAGAATAAAAAGAGACGTTTCAGGCGCGATATGGTGGAATATCATGATTAATAAAAAACTGGCATTTTTCCACAAAATAAAATGTATTACGACCGGTTTCAATTTAACTACATCATAGTCAGGTCTATAGATCTGGCTACATTACCTGATGACGATGTAGTTACATTGAAACCGGTTGTAATAAATTTTATTTTGTGGAAAATTACCAATTTTCAACTAGTCCTATTAAGAAGTTTTCTACGTAAAAGGCATAAAAATAAAGGTGTCATAATGTCGATTTGAAAGGAATCAGAAAAACTTCGATTTGAATCATATTTCAAATGCAACCACCCATCTAAGTACCGGGAAAACTTCCCGGATTCCTTCTAAGCTTTATTTGCATTTAAATCAATTGGTTTTTATCATGTTTTTTTTGCGCCAGTTGTGTTAGGTTTAGTTGGTATTTTTGCCTACAACGTGTCAATTTCTTCTGTGTAGAGCGAATTTTATCAGCCCTTAAATCCATGCCATCTGTCTATCTACCCAGCCTCCATTTTTGCAACCGCTTTAGGCTTCACGGCAGCCGTGAATGATTAATGGTCATCACTCGGCCGTCAGAAAACGCGCCGCCGGAAATGAAGGTTTGTTACCTTCCAGATATTGAGCCTGTCCTTGAATCGTTTCATAATGCTCGCCATATCATGATTTCTCGTGCGAAAAATATGTAAGCGTGTGAATTTCATCGCGTAATGTCTCGTTAAAAACTTTTAGCGATCCAGAGGACACCCGAACATCACTGCCCTAGCGATAGGCTCGCCTGTGACGATACAGGATCGTTCGTAATGATAATCGGATGACATGGATATCCATCACTGTCTACGTATTCATAGCGTGAACTTTGGTTTAGCAAATAAGGCCTTTTTGTGCTGAGCTATGGCGGTATCCATCGATAATTTATATTAATTGATATTATTCGAGAAATTCCTCACGAAATATTCAAAGGGATTATCATCACGTGGGTATCGTACTTTTTAAACGAGATGTCGAAGTTTTTCTGTCAAAGGAGGGGCTGTTAACTAACCCCGACATCCTGGATTGTCGAATCTGGCTCCAGTTATTCACCGAAATGTGCAGAATGTACTCTATAAGGGTCATGGTGTTATGTTTTCGAGGTTAGCTATACTGCTGTTGATGTACTTGTAGCGTTATTCTTTCCATTCACTTGTATTTAATACCTGCTGGCAAAAATCGCGCCCATCTTCCACCATGCAAGTGGAGTTGAACGATCGAATTGGCCCGGGCGCATGCGCGCTGTGCGCTTGACGTCCTCCGAGGATAGTGTTGAAACCGCGAGCCTGATGGCGGATGTCTTCGTCCCCCCTCTCTAAAAGAAATCACCGGCATCCGTTTAATTTCTAATTATTCAACTTCAAGGATTTAATAAAGAATAGATAATAACAATTTTCCACTAGATAAGTTCAATAGCACGACCGGGTGTCCATGTATTACATCATCTTAAGTTCAAACCTGAAGATGGTGTAATGCACCGAAACTTGGTCGTGTTATTGAACTTATCCAGTGGAAAATTGTTACTACCCGTTCTTTATTATGTTCGAATTACACCACATCACATAAAAAGAGACGTTTCAGGCGTGATATGGTGGAATATCATGATTAATTAAAAATAGCAATTTTCCACAAAAATAAAATTTAATGCGACCGGTTTCAATGTTACTACATCATCATCAGGTCCACCACATCACGCCTGAAACTACTCATTTGGTTCAAGACTTTACATTCCCGCATTGAATCTTTCCGCTATTTCTCTAGATGCGACAGAAACGAGATAGGTTTACTTTTGATGGATTTCGGAGGGATGTCTCCACTGGCGAACCAATTGCCTTTGGAAGGCAGGAAGCTCTCCCCATTCCCTTTTTATAGTCTTTCCCTGACAAAATCTATCCAATTAAAAGAGAGTTTAAAGGCCATGTTCCCTCCATGGAAACTCCTCTTTCAGAAAAACAGAATAAAAAGTGTAAAATCGAACAGTTGGTGAAAAGACGAGTAATGGAAATTTTTGAAAAATATCAAATATCCCAAAGGGAAGCGAAACTCGGCTTCGTTGACATTGAAAAGACCTTCTGTTATTTCAACTGGCACCATGCACCCGAAATTGGTGTTCACTGAATCCAGCAGTGAACCTATACGATTTAGGAATTGAAGGAATATGGTGGGATATGATTTATGAGGGCTAACCAGAAAGTAATTTACGTTTCGGCCTAGTGTGACGGTAGAGCCAACATCTTGGTGTCTAAATGTCCCTACACTCAATGCACGAATCCTGATACGGTAGTGTATGGTGCAGACTGTGGTTATTCTACTTTGCTCACATTGCGAACTGTTCAAATGTGTGCTGTAATAGAAAATACCGCGAGTTATGAAACGTGCGATCTGTGATTAGATTTTTACTGGCAAAAAACCAAAAGGCAATTGAAATATTTATGGGGAACTTAGTGAAGTGTGTACGGAGACGGAATAGTAATGAGTGAAGGCGGAGTGAGGCAGTGGTGCATTCTCAGTTTTAAAATGACCCCAGCACCAATGTTCACGACGAGGACCACAGTGGATGGCCTAGCCTTTTGACAGGCGGCAGATTTCTTCAGACACGGAATCGAAAAGCTCGAGTATCGTTGTGATAAATGCATCAATTTGAATGAGGACTATTTAGAAAAATAGTTTCAGGATGTTCCTTTCAAATGAATTTAATAAAACTTTTTCACGTCTCTAGGTTCATATTTCATTTCAAAATGTAAGCTCATTTCTTCACAGCCCTCGTATTTCATGGCTCATATTTCATATAAGGGGACACGCACACAAAGGGGACAAAGGGGTTTTTTAACAATCATGCCATCGGAAGAATTCCACACAATACTCTACTGGTTATGAATTTAACAACAATCAACAACACACAATATTTGTTATATTTTATAGAAAAAAACGTAGGCATTCGAAAATGATAGGTCCCAACATCAAATCCATGAATGGGATATTTTAGGAGATAGCTTCAGGCGTCACTTTGTGGAAACGATACATATTGCAAAGGAAACACTCTGTTTTTCCACATAAAATATTTATTCACGACCTAGGTTTCGACGCTCAGCGTCATCTTCAGGTGAAATACAGGCCAAAATCTTTCTTTATATAACAGAAGGAATGGGGAGGTGGGGGGGGGGGGTGTATGGATGTAAGAAAGATGTAAGGTGTATTTCACCTGAAGATGACGCTGAGCGTCGAAACCTAGGTCGTGAATAAATATTTTATGTGGAAAAACAGAGTGTTTCCTTTGCAATAGGGATATTTTAGGCTTTTGGTCCGTCGGGCGAATCGGGAGATTTTCGGATCGTTGCCACGGGAGATTAAACAATATTCTGAGAATGATGGAATTGCGTGTGGAATAAAAAAGATCAACGCCCCAGCAGTTTTTAATCCTCTTAACTTCTGAGGAAATGCACCGTTTGGAAGCGACACCTCCTTCGGCGAGTGAATGCTCCGATGTGCTTTTTTGTGAGGCCTTGGAGTGACGGCGGATAGTCGGGATTGAGGTCGCTTTGCAGCTCATGAAAAGATGATATCATGAAGATTTCTGGTTTTTGTAGCACGATTGCATGAATTACACAAAGTCATTTATTCTTCCCCGTGCCATTATGCCCGGTCCACCTTCGTATCACTCACTTCTTCGCATCTCGCGGAACGTAGACGTGTTGGAACCCCTCGCTGAAGCTTCCGCAATTAGCGTGAATCCTGCTCGTAGCTCTCTTGTTGGCGCTCGTTTCAACTTGTGTCAATCAAAGACCAGCCATCCACGTAACATAGCAAAACATAGAAACGAACATAATTGAATAATAGACTGCCGTCCATGTGTGAGGATACGTATTTGATGGACCCAAGGACTAAGCACTGCTACATTTCTAATGCACACCTTATACGACACTAAATACCTTACATCCCAAATTGCAAGAGACCATTTTTCAACTCCATATTCTTCTCGTACATCTCTTCATGCGAGCAAAGACACGTTTTCAACCACGTCTTGCAAACATGATAGATTCTCTGAGATAAAACTTAGCTCTTAATCCCCAGGGTTAATTCACTTTTCTCTGAATGACTCATACCGTTTCCTTGTAGACAAAGATGAAGACAAAGAACAACAATAATGCAAATATTGAAGGATCTCAGGTTTTCCCGGCGTATGGTATTCAAGAAGTTCTCTCGGGTTTCCCACCGGGTCAGGTTGCAGTACGCCGACGTTTCACTTCACCCTGAAGACGATGGCAGAGTCAGCCTTCGAAACGTCGGTGTACTGCAACCTGACCCGGTGGGAAACCCGAGAGAACTTCTTGAATAATGCAAATATTTATTCTTAAGTCAGACGAAGAATATAGAGGTTACTCTCTGCTTTTGAATTTCCCTGAGTTAGAGGCTAGAAAATGAGCACGTCGTTTTACTACGAGCGCCACTGGCCTGAAGTTCTCACTAGACCCAAGGGCTATACATTAAGATAATAGTTCTATGGACTACATTTAATCATGCATCAATTCTAAAAAGATTCAACGATCCTTGAGCATATTACTAACAGGAACGTCTTTATCAACTTAGGTTAAAAGTTAATCCCTGAAATCAGTGAAGGATTGCTAAGCAAATTTATTTCTATTTGAGGATGCTCGCCTAGGTGAGTTATATGAGAAATGTAGTTTTGTATTCATCAGGGAAAAAAATTCAAAGTTTAATTTAATGAAGATTATGGCAATCCTCTGAGATGTTAACCGCCTGATATTTTCATATACTATATGTCGAGTACAATATCTTAATTTTTCCCTAATGAATTATATATGTATAATTATTAATTTTATATTTAAATTAAATTGTATTATATATATTATATATTATTAATTATATTATATATTATTAATTATATATATATATATATATATATATATATATATATATATATATATATATATATAATTTTGTTCCTGAATAAGTGGAGAAAAAATTGAATGGATTATTGGAGTTAAATTTTAAATGAATCTGTGTTTGAACCTACTCATGTTCGCAATTGAAGAAGATTTTAATGAACTCTCGAAAGTTTTGAGGGACTTCTATCAACTTATATTTCATGAAGTGTTTCGAATTTGGTCCTCGGCTTTCTGTCGCAGAAGTTAAGATGCGCCAAAAGGACGAGGACTCTTCAATTAATAATTATTATATTTTTTTACCAACGCAACCCTAGCGCATCCTCCAAATTTTGATGCTCCCTCTTCATGTAATTCCCATTAAATGTAATGCACTTCTCCCCCATTATTTCCAGTCCTCTAAGGCAGGAAGCCATTTTTTCATAGGCCCTTTGAAATTGCCCCATCATCCTTCATCAATGCTTTTGATGACGAAAACGCTTTTCGTGAAGATGCTTCTTCACGTTGGAGAACAAAAAAGGCCCATGGGGCTAGGTCTAGACTAGGAAGGATGAGGGCCACACTTAACGTTGATTTTTGCCAACTAATCCGCAACAGCGTTTTTTGTTTGCGACAGTGCACATTATCGTGGTACAGTACCCAGCCTGTTTCTTTGAATTATGGCTTTTTTGTGGTTGATTTAGCCTTGGAGAATTCCCAATACACAAGTAGAGTATGTTCCATTTAGAGATAAGAGTGTTGGTTCTCGTACAACTTGATGCGCCCTTAACAGGTTGTCAACAAATGATATCAAAATAACTTCCACAGCAGAATCCACCACTTTGGCTTTTTGTAGTGTTTGTGATGCTGGAGATATCCCCTCGGAGCTGTGATGTTTGCTCCCTTGATCAAAAGGATGTAGCCAAGATTCATACGCCATGACAACCTTTGAAATAAACTCCTCAATATCCCGCATGACATCAAACTCAACTACAAACAACCCTGCATACGAACGTACTCCTTTATTCGGGTGTAAACAGTCTCGGAATCCATTGCGTACAAACACGTAGCACGAAGTTTTCCTATTAGCAACATGTCAATAGCACCCAGTGAAATTTTCAGTATTTCTCTGAGTGTTCGTGATATTTATTGTTTTATCACGCGACGTATATTTTATTAAACGGCAGAAAGTTTTTCCGCGATCTCCTCTGTCGATGGCAGCGGCGATGTTGACGTTAGCTGCGGTAAGAACAGTCACGCGGGCTCATATTTTAAATTTTCTTAGGTGCGGATAATCGTGCTGAGTTGATTGGGGGGAAGATGCCATGGTTTCTTCCCCCATAGATGGAAGCATCTAATCGTGGACCTTTTTAAGGTCCATTTGGTAATCCTCCTCCTTGCACAGCAGCGGTTACAGTTGGAGTTATATTAATGACTATTTCCAGTTTGTGACTTCAAGTTCGAGATTTTTAATGGAATATAGCGACCCTGAGATCTACGTATTATCTCTTGCTTTTTATTGTTTTCACTTTTTTTATTTCTCCTTGAAATCATATCGTTCATTTCTGCTTTCTACCATTCCAAAATAGAATTTTTATCGATTAGATTTTCTTCCTCTGTTACCTTTCCACACAACTTTTGCTATTGGCATTCCACAAACATTTGAGACTCTTGGTCTCGTTAATGTTTTCGACACTTTTTTTCCTGTTCTTCCTTCGGGCTTCTCTCTACGCTTGAATTTGCGAATAATCCCGAGATCTTCGCATCGCTCTCTTCTGCAGTCCCGCACTTTCCTCGATCGCCATCCTTTCACAGTTGCTTTCGTCCAATCATCCGCGCCCCATTCCCGCTGAATATCACCCAAGATTTATTTTTGTACGTTTCGACGAAATATTTCCACACTTTCTAGTTCATTTCGCGGTAAATCTTGGGTACAAATATTCCACGTGACTGCTATAAATATGTCCTCCAGACTCGGACTAACTTGTGATTGGCGCCACAGATTCCCAGCCCCCGAAAGTTTTGGATTAGGATACACTTACCTATTGTGCATGAAGACTTCACTATCATGATGTTGTAGTCTGACATTATGTGCAAGGGAAATCATAACCTCAAAATTTATTTAAACCAATGCATGGATAAGCAGTTCCTATTTCGCGTTGCTTTTTAAAGTCTCAAGGAAAAAACAAGGTTTGTACAAAAATTATCGGGAACAATTTTTACCTGACGTGTGCGTGAAGTGCTGAATTCAGACCATCGTTTAAGTGTGCACATTATCGCAGATTGTATTGGCATTGATAAGATGATAGTGAACACCATTATCCCTGAAAATTTGGCAATTTGAAAGATATGCGGTAAACTCATCCCAAAGGTGTATGGACGGTAACCAAGAGCAGAGTCGAATGTTTGCTTGCAAAGACCTTCTGCAATGGCATCACGATGATCACCCCAACCCCCTTACAGTCCCGATTTTGCACCAGCAAATTATTTTCCATTTCCAAAAGTGAAATCCACCATCCATAAAAGGACACCACCATGACCCTAAGTGCTGTCAAAGTAGCTTGCACGCGTATCCTTATGGAGCATTCGGAATCTGCCTACCGGGGAGCCTTCGAGTCGTGGAAAAGCCGCTGGAAACAGTGTGTAGGCGCTTAAGGGATGTGCTTTGAAGAATTTTATGGTATTGCAGCAATATTTGAAATAAATTAATTTTTCCGAAACTTTTCCCGATACTTTTCATACAAACCTTGTACTCTGTAGTTATCAGAGGAGATGACAGACTGCTAAGGTCCTTTGCGCCATGAAGGATAGGTGAGTAATTCAGTAAAGGTAGAATAGTCATGGAATGGAGGAAAGGGGGAGAAAAACCCACCATCGGCATTAGCCAACGAATCTCAATGAAAAGCACCAAGGGGTCATACAATTCAACGACTTTTCATGGTACTCCGCCTTGAGGTGCTCTTCTCAAACCTCCCCAAATAAGTATCCGTATACTACCGAAAAATTTTGCCTCCTCCGGAATTCGCACCATCTTCCAGTCTCTGGCTCTTGAGTAAGGGAATCAACAGTTTCATCATATAAAGATTAGCATCCCCGGCCGTAATTGATGATGTTGGAGATTATGTCGAGGACTTCGACGTTTATAATCCGTTTTATTTATTCTTCTACATTCCTATCTCTATTTATCCCTTAATCAATTAAATTAAGGATCATCTCAGTTATAATTCGAAAGTCCAGCTACTTCTGTAGGCACAATCATCAGAGCTATTTCTTTAAATACATTTCACACGCTTTTTTGAAATCTAAATTTAAGTAGAGGTAATTTGTGGAATATTAATAATGTAAAGATAAATTTACTAGGGGAGAAATTTAACTCAAATTCTACTTACTTTCCTCTTAGTTCATTCTGTTATAGATTTCATTCAGACGATGTGACAACCTTCATAATGATTTCGTTGTAATTGTTGTCGATTCTTACCCAATAGCAGTAGAATATTTTTCTACTGCTACTGCGGTATGCTCTCCTAAAGCAGCTTATTTTCAACTTTCTAGAGATCACTGAGAATTGAAATGAGGGTGTCACCTCGTGGAACCTGCGCGTTTCATAGAATATGCTTTTTTTGCAGAATATCAACCAAAATCATTAATTTGCCTTCACTAGCAAGCGGGATACAATCGATGATTCACAAATGCGACCGGCTGTAATCCAAGCCACGATTCTGAGTAAATGCACGACTAATGTCTCTGCTTAGGATCGGTTTTTGATTATACTATAAACTGGGGTCGGCAGATGCCCAAGGAATAAGGATGGAAGGTATTTTATTCAAATTGGACGATGAAACTGAGGACAACACCTTCACTTCTTTCAATTACCCATATTTTTGGAAGAAGTTAAGGGTAAGTTTCAGACGTAAATAAAATTAAATGAAATTCTTCGTATATTCCACGTATCTAAACGCCAAATTCAATTCGATAAAACAAGATGCACAAATTACTTGTGATTAAAAGTGACCTTTATGTAAAAGTATAAATTGAGACTTTTTTTATTAAGAATGCTTCTCGAATAGGTCCTGGCATAACCGAAGCTCTTCCATGGCGTTGCGAATGGTCTCAAAATGATCGAGCTGGTTGATTAAAAGTGTGTTCAGCGGACAATCAACCTGAATGTAGACGAGATGCAATACAATATCTCCGTCACTTTCACGTAGTTTTGCATTCTTCGCTAGAAATCGACCAGTTTTGTGGTGCTTCTGAGGCGTGTGCCGATGCATCATTTATGGAATATGGGGCCACGGGGGTCGTGGGCGCCCACGCCGGGAGAACAATGGGTCCTCAGCGCCCCTGCCATAATGCCCTCCTACTATCTCTCCCCCCCTCCACGATTATTAGCGCTAACTACGCCTCAGCTCCTCATGACTTGGGCCACAAACTTCGATCCTGGTCTCCTGCAGCTAGGGATGGGCGGTCTGTGTCGATATACTCAATTCCAATTCGATATCTTTCATTCGATAATTTTAATATGAAATGTATCTCGATATTATACTTGTGTTTTGATACTCGATTTAAGCCACCTCTTTAAAATTTTGGCACATCCAAGTAGTAGTAGTTGTGTAATGGGAGACGACTGACAGCTGAGGTCATGTGCGCTGTTAGGAATGGATAGGATCCCATCCAATGATCAAGGGTGGAGAGAAACCCCACGTAGGTATAAGCCTACTCTTAAGGAAAGGTGCCAAGGGGTCCGCAGCTTAACGTATCACCCGACGGACGGCGTACTCCCTCAAAGAGCTCTCCTAAAGTACCGCAAGTAGGGATCGGGATACCGCTGAAAAATATCTGATGCCTCCGGGACTCGAACCTGGGTCCTTTGGTGGGAAGCCAGTACGTTAGCCAAATCACCATCTCGATCCCCTTGGCACATCCAAACCACGAGGTAGACCCCGGGAAACATTTCCCTGGGATGTTTGGGTGAGCACACGTGGTTAATAGAAGCTGTTTGGAGTTCATGTTTGATTGACCCAAGGCACTATCCACGCAAAAATATTCATTAAAACTCGAAATAAAATTTCAATAATTTGAAACATATTTTTGTGCCCTAAAATATCTTCGAAAAATCTACCCTCAATATGAAAATTTATGTAATGGATTTTACTAATAATAATTTTGCGTGTTCGCTACAAAAATATATTTAAATTATGAAATTCAATTTGTGTTTTAACAACCTAAGAGTGCGTATTTTATGGGTATTTAAATCTACATTTGGGAAATATAATTGCAAGGTAGAATCACAAAAATTGTGAGCATTCCATATTGGTGCATGGCTCGATAGAGCATTACATCGATGTTAGTGATTCAATAGAACAATTATCATGTGGGTAGTACACCCATCCATTGATAGAGCTGTATCAGTAATTTAGAATCAGTCGCCTAGCCATGCTCGCGGCCCCCCTCGTTGGTGGAGATTTCAACGCCCGCATTGCGAAACAAAGGGAGTCGCGGGGAGATTCCAACGCCTGCATGGGCGGCGGGGATCTCGACGCCGGCGGATCTCGACGCCGGCGGCCCCCACAAGGCTCGTCATCGCCGTCGCACCGTTCTCCGAGTCCGACGCCGCTGCCATGAGAACCGGAAGTGACGCCTGCGACTGCGAGAGGAGTGCCGTGCCGTCCTCCCTCTCCCCTTTCAGTCAGTCTTACCTACGCGCCGACATCCGCCCCCTCTCCCTCCGCCCTCCCGTGTGACCCGTTCACCAGTTGGGCGGCAGGTGGCAGTGCAGCGCGGCGTGGAGGTGTGTGTGTGTGTGAGGGGGGTGGGGTGAGGGAGGAGAGGAACGCCCGGGGGGAAGAGGGGATGTTATCCAAACGTCTCATCGCGCTTCCGCCGCCCTCGCACTCCCCCGCCGCATCCCACGGCCTCCGAGTGCGGACGCTACACTGGGCCGCCCTCATGGGTGACGGCCACTAACCGACCGACCGACGGACCCCCCCTCCACCACGCTCCACCCCCGCATGTGAAGAGCAACCACCATCACTGTGCGGGAAGAAACCCTCCCTATAAAAAACCTTTTCCTCTCACCACCCCCATTCCGTCCCTCGACGAACCTCCAGACATTTCCACGCAAAGGACACACACCATTGTGAAAAAATGACAACGTAGTTCTTTTATTAAATTACGTAATTAATCGGGAAAATCCCGGTTGGCAAAACACTATGTATGTGTAACTATGACCGTTTAACTTTCTGAAACAACGCATTAATTGAGCGAGTTAGGGAAAACTATTCAGCTGAACTACATAATTTAAAAGTTCTCCATTTGTATTTGTCTCAGGAAATCGGGACCAAATTCGTGATTGGTGTGATGGACGTGAAGCACATTTCGGGGAAGAATTATATACAGGTTGTAATTACATAGGCATACCCGTAATTATACAGGCGATTTCCTCAAACTGAGATGTTTTGAATTTTATCCGGGGGAAAGTGAATATCGTGGTTTGGAGCCTATGCTATATTCTTGCCACACGTGTTCGAGGGGTAAGGAGAGGCGAGAATAAATATTCGATCTTTACTTTTTATCACGATTAAATCCAGGGGACAAACGTTATAAGTAGGTAATTAGATCCGTTGCTGGATTTGGCCATGAGGCATTGGCTTTTAGCATGAGCCGAGAAAGTTCTGGAATTTTTGTGAGGTATATTTCTAGAAGAGTATTCGGTTCAGTAAGGTTTGGCGCGTTAGAATCAGCCATGAACGTCTCCAACTAGTAAAGAGTGAGGGAAATATTATGAAATTTATTTGAGAACCGCGAATAAGATGGTTGCAAGAAGTGAGCCTCGAAAGGGCACAGGTGGCCATATGGACTATCACACCAATAGGCCACAGAAAGATGGGAATATTGATGAAAATATGAAAAATGGACGGATGTTATGCTCAAAGGTAAGAAGATTCAAAATTGAAAATAGAGATTGCCAGACCGACCTAAATGGAGGCGTACAGTCGAGGTCAAAATCCACTGAAGACCGTAGTGCCGCAGAAGAAGAAGACACCACTACGAAGCACGATTCATACGAATAAATCAATTACATCAATCCTGCTTTAACAGGAAAAGGTTTTTTGTGTAAGTTCAATGAATCGGAGAGAAATTCTGTCTTCACTGGCATCATTCTTGATGTATTTATCTCAAAATTTTCTCGGAAACTATCAAGAAAAGAAGGATCGCGTCATTACGCATGTGCCACCAATGAACCACCTTTGATCTGCCCCTTCGCAACCGGTCGTCGGTTCCACTGACTTTCCGGTTTTTTGGTACTCAAGTGAAGACAAGACGGCGTTCTTTCGATCTCGTCAATGTGTCATGTATAACTAGTTTCTCTGTGAATCCATTGCATATGAATTGCTAATGTGCCCGTGATAACATGAATATGTTAATATTAATTTTAATAATTTATCACGTTAAAAATATAGCATGATTAGAACGGGACTTTCCTGATTGCGAATCGCGTTCGTGCTTCATCGGGAGGATTTCGAGTAATTTTTGGTGAACGCATTTGCATTCAAAATGGACGCGTCTTTCCTTCCCCGAAAGATACATAATTTTTATCGAACGAAAGGGGACGAATAGAAACGTAAATATATTTAATTTTAAAATAAAATTAAATATATGCCCGTTAACGGCCTTGCACTTGTAAATAAAGTCGTCCAATGCGAGACATACTCATGGTTGAACCATCATTGGATGAAAATGGCATCATCTTGAAGTGCCTCTTAGTCGGATTCATTTTATTTTCAATTTTTCGCAGGTGAGACAGAGTGGACGATTATCACCATAATAAATCAATAGAAATGTAAATCTTAAATAAATTGTTTGACGTCCGTGGTGCGCTATTTACTCTTCTAACAAAATGAGAGGGGCAAGACAGTGAGTACAGAGCAGTATTATGTTTGAAGGACTCCCGGTGGTTTGGTCCATCCCGGACTACATCCAAAGTGTGCTTTTTCGGTTATCAGATCTTCCAGAGAAGCATAGAACAGTGAAAGAAACTGGTCCAAATTATCATCGGTCCACATCAGATGATGTGTAAATTCATACGCTGTGTAAGATTTAGTGCGATGTGACCTCTATCGTCACCATACCAGCCTTCGGATTGATTGCCGCGGTTAACGCAATAAATTCAGAAAAAGATACTTGAGTAATAAATGTAAGTACATTCAGTAAAAGTCCACAGCCCTTTTTGCCAAATATTGTTGTTGGTATGTTTACTTCATACTCGTATCGCCTTTCCCAAAAGTTCGCAAACACCCAATGTGCACGTGTCACATTTAATATTCTTAATTGCAGAATGGGTTGCAGAATTGTCTTGGTTTTATTAGGACGGAGTGACTGCTTTAGTTCTCATCTTTTGTAAAAATTGAGAAACGGCGTTGCGCACGTTTCAATTAACGCGGCTCGACTAAGACGACGCGCAAGGCTTTTTGGTTTCGAATTCCAGCGTGAAAAATGCGAGTCACGGGGAATGCTAATCATCGAGTTGGATGCAATTAAATAAGAGAGGAGAACAATTAGAAACCATGAGGCGGAAGTGCCGCCATTGTGAGATGGGGAAAAGTGGGATGAAGTCGGGAAGGGCCATTGTATTTTGAAAATAACCCGGTAATAAATGGCACGTGATAAATTGAAGGAATTGCGTTGAGCACGAGCGAGGAAGTCACGTGGTTTCACTTGTTTCGTAAAAATTCCGCATCAACTTCAGGAATCACACGGGAGGCGCCACCGTGCAATGTACTTACCTGTATAATCACAATATATAGTATGCGGCGTTACAACCTCTACTTTCGCAAGTTCTTTTCGTCTTCCGCAAAAATTCAATATTTTATGAGGAAAGCTTTCAATTACCTTATCCAATACTATTTCCGGATGTAATCCATTACGCAAATTCGATTGAACTCTACATGGCGACCCTGATGGTGGTCTTACGGCCTGTTAATCGGCGAGGTGGCATCCTAAACTTAAAATATAGATAAAAGATAATCGAAATAGAAGATTGGTTCTAAATTGTTATTCCTAAGACTTTTCTGCATAGTCACCATCCGGAGTTATGTATTTCTCTCAGTGTTTCTTGACCTTACGAAGGCCTTCATTGCAGAACTCAGAAGATTGCGTCGAAAACCATTGTTCCACATCTTGAATTACGTCATTTGTGCTCCAGTCTCTCACTATGCAATGGTTTTTTGAGTTCTAGGATTAAGAAAAAGTCTATTGGGGCAAGATCGAGAGAATAGGGCGGATGTGAAAAAATTTCAAATTTCCGCGAGTTGTGAATTACGATCTTTGAAAGGGATTTTCCATTTGGCAAAAAACCACAAGCCAATCGAAATTCTTGGGCAACTTTGTCAAGTGTGTAAGGAGAGGGAATAATGAGTGAAGTTGGAGTGAGGCAGTGGTGCATTCTTAATTTAAAAATGGCCACAGCACCAATGCTCACGACGAGGACCGAAGTGGTTGGTCTAAGCCTTGTGACAGATGAACTGACGGATCCGTTCACTCTTTAACTAGCAACACCATTGCTACTCATGCCACTCGTCGCATTTGGTCCGTACAGAGCACAAATTCTCTGATGAATGTCAACAGCGTTGAAGTTCATTGACGGTAAAAACCTTACCACCGAACGGATTTTACATTTGGCGGTATTTCCAATCGTATTGTTCATTTGGAAATGCTATTTGGAAAACAAACGGCAAGAGACAAGCGGCCGTCCAAACACTGCAGCTCGAGGTGTACTGCCCTGTTGTGTGTGTGTTAATTCAACAAACATTCGACTCCTACTACGGCGCTCGCTACGCGCAATCGTAAGTTACTTTGTGAATAGTATAAATGGTTTGTAGTAATAACATAGTGGATCCAGGGAGAAGGGACGAGGGCTCACCCCCCCCCTTGAGATGCCTTCCACGGTATGGTACATATTTATTTTGTTCCGTACTGCTTTATTTCAATTCCTACCGATTTCAGTCTCTCCCAACAATGCGATTAGAAAAAGCCACCCCGAAAGTCGACACTGCACCCGCCCTAATTAACGTAATGTGGCGTGCGAGGATTTCGTGATTTCGGGGTAGGCGAGGTTGTAACGGTGCTCCTTTTCTGGTTCCATGGGAAATTTAGCTTGGCCGATAGACCACTGTTCATAACAGCAGTAAAATGAGAGCCATTTCTGCGACGGAGTTGGCTAAAGGGCGCCCCGCCGCTCATCTAAGTGTCTCATTCAGAGTCCTAACCGCGATTGACTCCAGGGATAAGAGGATGGTGCGGCGGGCGCACTGCTGGACCCTTTGGGGGCCCATTTCCCCGAGCCCTCACGAGGCGCCTTCTCGGCTCATTCCCGGACGCCGGATAGGTCGTAATCCGCGGGAATGAATCCACGCTTCCGCGAAGCAGCCCACGGACAGTTGGCTCTCTTAATAGATATCACGACCTTCTACTCTTCGATATGAAACACTGTCTCCGCTTCGGTGGGCGTGATGGGCCGCCCCGGAGGCCTGAAGGGCCGCGCATCGCTCATCGAATCTGAGAACCTCATTCATCATCCACGGCACTGAATGCGATCTTGAAACTTAAGTCTATCTCGTGAGCCCGTCCCGCACGATCGATCCAGTTCTTCTTCTGGTTTCGTCAAATACCAACAAACAATTCGCTTTACATTTGAACTATTTGACATATAAGTGCCATTCAAACAACTCGCTACTTTTTAACGAAAATTTATTACTGTAGGTCTCCCAGCTTTAATTAAATTGAGTTATAAAGATCGGAAAGTCCAGAAAACCACTAATTATAGGGTAAACTGAGTGAAGTATAACGCTGTGGTGTCTATATTTATTTCATTGTGTTTATTTTTATTTTCTATATGGAGGTACTTGGTACGGTGGGCGAAAATAGGGGTTTGTTGGTAGAAATCCTATGGAGGCAGGAAAAATTGATGAATGGCGTATTGATTGACAGTGGGATGTTGAAAACTGTAATAGAGGGGAGAATGTTAGGTAAATGAGGAAAGGACAGGAACGGGATAGGGATGTTGGACCGGATGGAGGGAGGAAGGAAGTACTCGGAGATGAAGAGGGACCTGGTGAAGAGTAGGTTGCTGGATTGTGTTTTGTTAGGAGTCGCAAAATATTTATTTAGTAGCTGTGTCCATCCAAAAACCTACCTTAACCGGTAGATTACCTTATAATAATAATATTTATGTTTTACTTTTGATACAAATAAAAAGTACATAGCTTGTATAAAAAGTATGGGTAAAATTATCTGAAAAATAGATTTATTTCATGCATTGCTAAAATGCCTCAAAATTCTTCAAAGTACATCCCTCAAGCATCAAGGTGCTTTTGCAAGCGGCTTTTCCAAGATTCGAAGGCTTCCTGGTAGGCGGAAGGCCCTTAAGGGTACGCGTGCAAGCTTCTTTGACGGCACTTTGGGCCCCATTTGGTGATGTCCTTTGGGGGAGGGAGGATTTCACATTTGGTAAATAGGAAATAGTCTGGTGGTGCCGAGTCGGGACTGTAAGGCGGTTGGGGAATCGTCGTGATTCTATGTTTAGTCAGGTAGACGATTACTTAGGAGCTTCAAGCGCTCAAGACCTTTTATACGAGTTTATAGCAGATATTTCTTATCGCCAAATTTTCATTGAAATGGTTTGTGCACTGTTACTGTCTTATCAATTGCCAAAACGATCTGCGATCATGCGCTCAGTTAACCGTCGGTCTGAATTCAGCACTTAACTCACACGTCAGGAGAAAATTGTTACCCATATTTTTTATGCAAACATTGTGTGGCTAAAATATAGGTACATACAAGTACATTTAAAATGATGTACATTCCATTATACTGTATGCATACACACGAGCCCGGCTGTAAATTGTCAGAGCCCTAGGACAACTCGTTTAGCGCTGTCTTACGAATAAAGGTGTCATTCATTTGTATTTTCTTATCCTGCAGTATTGTCGTGTGGTGCCAATAACGTTTAGGATGCAATCACAGAAGAAAAGGAGAGACGAAAGAGGAAAGTCACCATTTAAGTGGGAACTTGGAATGTTAGGACGATGCTCAAAACAGGGAAGATGGGAAATATAAAGCGATGTACGGAGAGAGGTATTGTGAAATATCAAGCCCATGAGAGGAGAAAGGGAAAGATAGCGGGGATTGCTGGAGCCAATATTGCAGAGTTAAAAGTATTACACAGGAGAAGAGGAGATACAGCTTGGGGTAGCCATAGTGATGGATAAGAAACTGAGCAGAAAGGTAACGGTCAACGAACAGGTGAATGACAGAATATTATTAATAGAAATAAGAGCAGGCGCGGTCAATCTAGTGGTAATGCAGCTGTACACGCCGACAAGCAATCATAGCATGTTGTAAACGATCAATCAGACAAAAGATTTAACATTTACCTGTAATAAAATATGATAGTGATGTGGGATAAAAATTGATAGTGATGGGGGATAAGAATGTGGTTGTGGAAAGAAGGGAGGGATGGGATTGAGGTTGGGGTATGGTCAGGTGGAGTGGCGGTGGTGTTAAATTATAGAGTTGTACAGATGAAACGGCTTAATTACAACTAACACCAAGTTTATTCCCCACGGTCAACGTAGGTATTCTGGAAACATTTCTGGAGATACAGGTATTTTTAGTTATATTATATGATGGTTAGATATACATAGATTTAGAAATACGTGCCGTGATCAACTCACAGTTTCCCGTGAGTAACGTAGATACAGAATCGCGCCACAATTAAGTGCTCATGAAGTGTAATGTTAAAGTTAAGGGAATGAAAAAGGGAAGGTGATCAATAAAACGGAATATTATACGTAAGACTTAACTGATGCGAAAAGGGAGGGGTGAACCGCAAACCAGTCGATACAATCCTTAAGTGAGCTTAAGTACAGCAGAAAAAAATGGGAATATCTCGAGCGAGAAATAAAAAAAGCAGAAAATGGCAAAATAGAAACGATTAAAAAATGTTTAGTAAATCATGGATATCAGCGGAAATAATTGTAAACAGCATGAAAGAAGGCAATGGGAGAACGTGAAAGCAGAAGAATCAGATGGAACAAGTTCAACGGTAAACAGCGACGAAAAACTAATAGGACGAAGGAAACTTGATGGAAGGAGGAGGATATGGAGTGCTAACAGAGGCGGGGGGAAATGGGCGCACTATACGTATGTTTAGCACGGAGGTGAAGACGGTAAACACCGGTCCTCTGCTCTTTGCATCTGTGGTGAAAAGTTTCGATCTGTGCATTTTGAGCAGTGCTCCGCACATTAGGAGGTATTTTGAATGTTTAGGGGCCAGTTGGAATATTAAAGCTTTCGTCACCTCATCGCTGATATACTAAGACATTACTAATGCCAATTAAAATTCAAGTTAATTGAAGTAAGTGAAATTTAAACAATCGTCAGATTCGTTTTTTATCTGAAGTCACTACAAGGTCTGTCCAAAAGAAGATGAGATAAAATTGAATTGATTGAATAAATACTTGCCCTTATTAGTTACCCTTTAATCATGCCTATCGCCTTCAAAATACACCCCTTGGCTACCAATAAAACGCTCCCAACGTTTTACCTGCTCTCGAATGCCACCTGGAACGCTTCTTTCAGGATAGCATTTAAGTAATTTTGTTGGATGTCTTCAGTAGTTTAAAATCGGCGTCCTTTCAAGGTGGATTTCAACTTTTGAAGTATGAAAGAGTCCGCCGCCCATGGCTAAGAGGTTGGTACCTTTGTTTTTCTTTCAATGGATAGTCTCAAACACATTCCTCCAAGCAAGTGAGTATCTCTGCCTACATTTTAGTACATAGGATTCGAATTTTTTATCAGCTTGTGCTCATTCCTATTTCTTACGGCTCCTTCCGTTTTGTGAATCATCCTTGGCGTTTACTCGCCCTAATTCCTCAGGAGCCCAATAGAAGTACATTTTGGACAACTTTAAAAATAAAAAATCATTGTAAATTGTTTTCATTCGGATTATGAATGGTTCATGAGCGCCATTTTCACACGCCTCGGCAAAGAAGAAAACACCGACTTGCTTATTAAAAATTTAAGTCATTTCCATTCGTTTTTACGATCTGCTGTGAGGTGGTAATTTTGAATCTACGATATACCGTAATACTTGGCTGCCAGGTTACGTCTGCTTAGGGTGTGGAATCCTGGAAACAATAAAAGTGTGGACACCTGTCAGTTTGTTGACCACTTTCGTGAAGAAAAATTCAACAGATGGTCTGGCGAAGGAAGAGAGGTCAGTGTCACTGGTGTCTGTTCCCATGGGGAGTGTTTATTTTGGATGGAGTGGGTGGTTGTTTGGGAAATTATGGGGGGAGAGGGGGAAGGCAGTGAGAGTGTGGGGAAATAGCAAGCTGCAGTCGATATTTCATTTCTAGTTGGTATATTTTTTAAGTTTCTTACCTGAATGAAATGCGGTTTATAGTAGTATTTATTTGTTCTCAATTGGTGTTGTTACGAATGTATGATTTAAATGTTATGGGCTCGAGTTAGATATTTCCTGCCAGTTTTAATAAAAGATACCTTTTCATGTGATAGTATTTTGAAATCTGCTAGCTTCTAATATTTGCGTGGTGATCGCTGACCTTTCGAAATGATGATGATGACCACTGATGAGATTTTATTTGATTTACGTCCTCCCTGAACTACGCCGAAGGAAGATACTTATTTAAAGTTGTTGCTCTTATTCAACTTTTTGCGTGTAAATATTCATATTTATATGAATTCAAGCATTTGAATGTTGGCGGGCATGTTATGGAGAACAGCTATTTTATGTGTCCAGTAGAATTTCATTTCTACTCGATAAGTACAAAGTTGCCGCTGACCTCAATCACGGGTGCTTATGCTTGCTGTAAATGGCGCTGTTTTGGGCGCAATTGGGTGCACAGCGCAGTGATTGGAAAGGGGAGGGAGGTCCGTGGTGCTGCGCAGATCCTTGGTTGATTACATTGACTGCATCACAGGGAAACTGGTCTCGATAGGAATTGGATGAGCCGCGGGATTTTGACAGGCGTGTGTGGCTCGGCCTTTGAAAGACTTCCGTCGGCAAAAACGCCATCCATCTTAATGAAAAATCATCTCTTTTCGTTTCCCTATTTAAGGTGTAGAGGTGGATTTTTGATGTTACTCATTTCGCTGAAATACGAGATCAGTTTTCTGAAGCATGCATGTAAAAAGGTTCTATGTTATCCGGTCATTGTTTTGCTAATCACACTTTTTTCATGAAAGTTACCACCGTTGCCTTATTAAGCCTTGATGTGTCTGTTTATGCAAATCTTAGCTTTTAGCTTTGAATTTAAATGTGGCGTAAGGCCATTCACGTCATGAGTGATATGTTTTGTTCTAAGTGGTCCTCCATTACCGAATGCAATTTCCGTATAAGCTCGTTATAACGCATTTTTAATACCTTTCAAACCCGGTTCGAAGAGATTCTAAAGGATTGAAAACAACTTTTGCGCTCTTGGTCTCACATTATCGTTTTTACGGGCCTTAAATTACGGAGATGTTATTAATGTTCAAGCAATCTATGGTTCACAACTTTTGCATGGAGCCCATAAGCTGATACACACCGTCGTGATCGTCTAAAGTCACAAATCCACATTCTTTCCCTCCCTCCTTTTCCTCCTTTTTCCCGGCATCATCCCTTCCTTCCACACCCCATTACCTCTTAATATCTCAGCCATAAACTTTTTCTTACTCCCTCGTTGTTCCCTCATCAAGCTTCCTCGCCTTGTCTCAAACTTATTCCCGTGGTTCACGACCCTTCCTCCACGAACCGTCTGTAACATCTAAAGCCTCCACCATGCCCTCTTTTTCCTTATTCAGAAACCTAATTTCAGAGTCATAAAACGCTACGCTGCATTTTGGTCTCCATAACATGGTCCATGTGTTCTCTAAGTCCGTGTCGTCAATTACCCCATCTTTGTAAGGTCATCTTTCGCTACTCCCAGTTTCTTAAATCCCGCGCTCTGGACAATCATTCCAAAATACGTGAACTGTTCTCTTAAGTTTATGGCCTTTCATTTCATCGTGTTAAGAAGATATTCGACAAACTACCGCATTAGAAAAATACTCTCGTTTAATGTAGAAACGTTTATAAATAGAGGGTTTGGTTGCAGAGTCCTTTAAGTAAAGGCACAAAGAAAAGATTGGCGAAGACTTGAATGCGGAGTTATGTTTAGCTCGTAAACTTGGTCGTTGGGGTAATAGGATTAGCACAAATAAGAGTGTTATCAGTGTAGGAGGATGAAAGAATGGACGGGGATGAAAAGGAGTAAAGGAGAATGGGGGAGAAAGGGAATTACGAGAAGGAAGGAGAAATGGATGCAGGAGGTCCCGAGAGGCCTTGGGATGATGGAAGACGGGTGGGTGGTGACCTAACACCCCCCGCCACAAGCCCCCGTGGTGGTTTCCGGGGTAGTATGTAGATGTAGATGAAGACTGCGGTAGAGAGGGAAGGACAAGCGATGAATTGGGAGGAAAATGTTTTGCCTGCGTGGGGTAAGGGGAAGTAAGTGGTATTAACACACGCTTAATTGCAAAGCTGAGTGTAACAGGATTTAATGTCGTATAAGGTGGGACTTAGAATGCTTAGCAGTGCTTGCTTGCTCTCTGGGTCCATCAAATGCTTCTAGATGGGAGGCTGGGGTCAATAAACTTCAATGGGCGGTTTATCCTAAATAGTTGGTAGCATGTTGGGCTACTGATTGGAGGGTCCCGGGTGATTTCTTTGGTAAACTGCATCTGAAATTCCTAGCGGTGGGATTTTTTGGTTACTGTTAATAAAATGGTGGCATACGAGTAGTAAATGGACCCCTTTTTTAATTCAAGGTTTGTATATAAAGTATCTGGATAAGTTTCGGAAAAATGGATTTATTTCATACATTGCTAAAATGCCTCAAAATTCTTCAAAGTACATCCCTTGAGCGTCGACACACTTTTGCCCTAATGGCTTTTCCACAACTAGAAAGCTCCCTGGCAGGCGGAAGGCCCTTAAGGGTACTCTTGCAAGCTTCTTTGATGGCCCTTAAGGTCCCATTAGGTGGTGTCCGTTGGGGAAGGGAGGATTTCACGTTTGGGAATAGGAAATAGTCTACTGGTGCCAATTTGGGACTGTAACGGGCTCGGGGAATCGTCGCGATGCCGTTTCTCGTCAGGTAGTCGGTTACCTTGAAGCCTCAAGCGCTCAAGACCTTTTAGACGAATTTAGCGCAGATCTTTCGCATCGCCGAATTTTCAGTAATGCTAATGGTGCGCTCACTGTCACTGTCTTGTCATTGCCAAAACGATCTGCGATCATGCGCACACTAAACCGACACGGTCTGAATTCGACACATCACGCACACGTCAGAGGAGAATTGTTACTGATACTTTAAATTAAAACTTTCCTTGTGGATTTCACGCGTCTGATTGTACCACTCTTTTAGAAACTAATTTTGGGGTGGATTGCGATGGATGAATGAATCGCCTCAATTTTCACCCAAGCCTTCTTGATTCCTGGGAAGGTCATCACTCTCGATTTGCCGTAATGTACATGCATCCGATACCTCTTTCACCAATTCTTTAATCAGCAACCTCAGTCACTTACGCAATCATCAATTACTGCCATCCGCTGGCTGTCTGGCTAATTAAAAATCTTGATCGTCCGCAGACTTCAATGTAGTTATCACATTCCCGACCACTTTCAGTTCCCCCTCCACCCTACCTTGGGCACACCCCTTGCTTCCCTCGCCATTTTTCCTGGCGTGTATGTACGATATATTACAAAGCTCACGCGCTAACGGAAAACCCTGTCTTGCTCCCGTGCCTCTCGCTGCCCATCGAGATTCTTCATCCGCTACCCTCAATTATGCAGTCTGAGTCATGTACAGGTTTCGAGTGGCTCGCCTGCCCGTCCAGTTTGCCTCTGTATTTCGCAGCATTTCCATGAACTCCGCTTTCTGTCGATCGCCTTATCTCGTGCCACGGAGGAAACAAAAGCCTCCTGGCAATATTCCACGGCATTCCTTTCTTTTAGCTTACTCTTCGCTACAATGGCAAAACGCATTCACCTCCTCTTTCAAACTAATCTTAGCCTTGTAATTCGTTCTCCCTTGGCCTCATCTCTTAATTGATTAATTATTCTTGGCTGTGCATTTTCTTCGGCGTCAAATAACGCAAAACGCATTCCTTACATAACAAATGACGTTCTTTTCCCAGATTAGGGTTAATGCGAACTTTTCGACTTTTTGGGCCAAACTAATTCTTCAGGAATTCCACAAATGAGCAAATAGGAGCATAGCTGTCAATAGTAGGGTTTTACCAAAGCCCACAGCATGATCAACTAGATACAATGTTGGATTGATAGGTGAGGTTACATCTACGTAATAACCAGCAAGCCACTGCAGGGGTGTGTGGTGGGGGTTTGTAGGTCACCACTCGTAAAAAACCGCATTCAAAACTATTCAATTCATGCCAATCTACAGCCACAGAGCATATATATTCCTGCATAAACATTTTTGTCTTAAACGTATGCATATATATATATATATATATATATATATATATATATATATATATATATATATATATATATATATATATAGTGGGTCGCGGTAATCCAGTGGTTAGAGCGTTGGACTGCTGACCGGAGGGTACCGGGTTCGATTCCCGGGCGAGGCACTCTGGGCACCTGCAGCTCCACCCAAGCTAAAGTGATTTTTCGGGTACCAGGTCTTCCTGGGAAACCATAACCGGCACAGGGAAAGGAACTGGCCCCCCTACCCTGATGTGTGAATTTTCACAGGCCGTGTATAGGGCTTAGTACTGGGTGAACTCTGCCATCACCTACTAAACCGACCTTCGGGTTGATTACTGTGTTTATGGTATACATATAAATTAAAGATTAAAGATACATTAAAAATTACATCGCTTGGAGGAAGTTTTTGGAGTGTTCTTAAACACGGGGAATCGAACCGAGGCCCTCCAGTCAGTAGCCGAACGCTCTGCTTCTGGTGTTGAATCGCCTCTTGTGTAAACCAATCCTTCTTCCATGCCTCGAAGATTAGAGACCGAATTAGAGAGAAGCGCATGCGTATATTCAAGGTTTAGGTTGTCCCACACGCACTGATGAAACACCATGGGGCACACTTACGAGAACTATGTACTAATTTATTCCCTGTGTGCAAACAAGTTCCCCCCTACTCTCTTGGCGGGCGTTCCAACGTCCTTGCCATACACGGGGAGTGTGGCATGGGGTGTTAGTACACCAGTCGTGTTATTCTGTAAACGTAACTTGTTCTCTGCCCGGTCAAATCTTTGGTCGATCATGAAGATGGAAAGGTTACGAGGCATGTTTTTTTCGCTCATGCTTATCTATAAAATCTCTAACAATGTGTAACTTTTTTAAGAGATTTAAGTGAAAGCTTGAAGAGAGTTAGTCCTTTATCACAGGAATTTGATAGTTTCATCAAATTCGGAAATTTTATAACTTGTCTATTGTCTCTTCCATTGAATTAAAGATACATCAAAATTCACATCCTATTTTTATTATTACCAATAGAAAATAGCCAAATTTTTTCAATGGTCATCTTGGAGGGAGTCAGAAAAAATAATATCAGAGATAGTGGGACATGTATTGAGGCAAGAAATGTGGCGAAGGGAATTGTTGAGGGGATGGAGGCAAAGCTACAGCACGTGACACAAGCGAGGTTGGACGCAGGAAACACATATTACGAATCACAAGGAAAGGAAGGCTCAGAAGAGAGAGGCCAACTTCAAGAAGATAAGGGTGACCTTATTAAATAATATTTCCTTTAACCGCAAAGGGTTTTTTACACCAGTAAAAAAAGGGAGGGGAAACATTGAGATTGGCGCGGTGATTTACTCGGCGAGTTAATCCCTCGCCAGTGATCAGATGCACATTAAAAAAATACGAAGACATTCAGATTTAGTCGATGGGAGGGGGTGGTATTTCCTGTATAGATTTAAATGGAAGTTAATCCTATTGTCGGGGACCGTATCTGAGGATCTTACTAATACACACACAATCACACTGGTTAGCCCGAGGTGATTTATGGGGAAGTTTTTCCGTTGCCAGGGGCCGGGCCTGGGTTACCTTAATGACTTAATTTTTAACTAGGAAGATGCCGAATGAGTTTGCGAAGAAATCAATCCAGACGCCAGGGAGGGTGCTATAATACGAGGATTGCTATTTATATTTTCAGCCTAATAATGAAAAAGCCGTAATTTATAGTTGAAAATGGCTTTATTGTTTTTCGAAGTATTCTCCATGATTATCAATACACTTTTGCATGTGCTCGAACCAATTTTCGTAACACTTTCTGCACTCCAATTAAGCTACCTCCGAAAGGAGGTAGCTTAATTGGAGTGCAGAAAGAAGAATTGGTATTTGAATGCATTAATGGCTTCTTCAGCAGACGAAAAATGTTAGCCACGCAATTTTTTCCTGATAAACTGGTAAAAAAAGAAGTCTTTTGGTGCTAAATCGGGGCTGTGCCGAAGATGACCATTCAATTCCACGTTTTGGCCAGTCAAATAGGTAGTTAGTTGTTTCAGGCTAACTGTGAGAGCTTGCATTGCCATGATGAAGAACGATCATTCGTTGCTGCTTCTTTTTCTGTATTTTACAGAGCACTTCTGGCAAACAAACTCTCCTGTACCAATCATAATTCACGGTTCTACGTTGCTCTAACAGCACGGTTGCCACATCGCATGAATGTTCACGAGTTAACTCCATTTTTTCGCTGAAACAAAATTTTCGGGTCACTGGAAACAGCACAAGAAATGATCAAACGACTAAATGAGCTGTAGAAAGTTAGCGTTAAAAGGATCAAACTTCCAGATGGAAACATCAGATGGCGCCTAAAGCACTTAGTGTTGTCTAGGCTCAAAATATGAATAGCATCCTTCGTACACACACACATATACACACACACACACACACACACACACACTCATTCGTTTAGGTTTTACAGTAAAGTAAAACCAATACTCGGAAATATGAAGTGGACAAAACACTGCATTGCCTGATGGCGTTGTAAAAACCGGAAATAGAAGGGAATAAAGTAAAAAAAACACAACCACTTATTCCAAAGAAAATGCGGGAGATGCCGCAACAGTAACTTTTAGCGGAGTCATCCGCTAATGTGCATTTCAATGCAACAATTTCAGAATGTAAAAATCATTCGCCTTGACTGGGACTCGAACCCAGATCCCTCAGCATCCGGTCGAGTGCTTTAGCCACTTAAGCTACCGAGACGTCCTCTTAAACTCCGAAATTTTGGGGCTTTTAAAGGAACTAGATGTTGTGACGAAATGCCTAACATACAATGTCACAGGCATTCGTAGTCTTGCGCGAGGCGCCACTGTCCACGAGGTTAAAGCCAACTTTAAACACTTATGGTTTTTATACTTTGACAAATTCCAAAGAAACTGCGGGAGATGCCGCAACAGTAACTTTTAACGGAGTCATCCGCTAATGTGCATTTCAATGCAACAATTTCAGAGTGTAAAAATCATTCGCCTTGACTGGGACTCGAACCCAGATCCCTCAATATCCGGTTGATCCGGTCCAAAATGTCAGAGTTTAAGAGGACGTCTCGGTAGCTTAAGTGGCTAAAGCACTCGACCGGATATTGAGGGATCTGTGTTCGAGTCCCAGTCAAGGCGAATGATTTTTACACTCTGAAATTGTTGCATTGACAACTCCTTATGTAAATGTGAATGTCTTAGTATTTTGAGGGTGTGTCTGATCGCATGCAAGGGATTAACTTTCCCGTGTATCACCAAACTCAATACTCCCCTCCTTTTTCCTTCCTTTTACAGTGGTTTGCACAAAAAAAACCTCTACAGCTTTAAGGAGGTATTATTATTTGTAGTCAGTCTTAGAAAATGCCGTAAAGAAGCTCAAAATTTATCCTTTCCTTCAAGGAGATAGAGGATGCAATTGAAACATTATTATATCACCCGTTGAGCATACTTCATGGTGAAAATCTTGGAAGGTGGATGAGGAAAGTCTCAACCTTTCGTCGCCGCTCCAGGTGCTTCGTTCGCAGTCGCCGTGCGCTCCGCGTCTGTTTCGTCCACAGCGCCACCGCTCGGGTTCCGGGTGGGAACCGCAATTAACGCCACGCATCTGCCGCCCGCCCGCCCGCTCGCCGGGACGTCTCTCCCCCCACGACAGCCGTCGTCCGCGTATTCCTTTACTGTGCTTTTCAGTTGCACATTTTCCCTTCATGGAAAAACTTTCCGGTCCAGTGGTTCGAGAGACGGCGATGCTCACGTCCATGGCGTGAATATCGCGTCGCAGGCCGAGCGATTGTCGAAACGCGTGACCCGCGTTTTGACGAAAGGTTGCAGTCACGCCTCGTTAGGTGCAATTTTGATTAGCACCACGTGGTGACGCAAAATGATTCCTCGGCAACGACGGCGCCCTTGAACCCTTGAACCAACCACGGTACCACGAATTTGGTACTCGTCCAACGCGCCACACAGGAAAAGTGAGCACGGGACCTAGTCGTGGCTAAGTATTTCTTGTTCTTCTTTTTTGTTTTTATTTTCGTGAGGTCCAGAAACAGTCACCATTGAAGGGAAGGAATAGAATAGGTGCGGCGGACGGAATGGAAATTCGATTGATTAAGTATAGAACAGATTCAAGATATCATTTTTTCCACGAATGATAAGGGATCAGAATAACTTCGTCCGGCTGTGGTAGGCGTAAAAATATTCGGGTCAAAATTAGTCAGAAGGTGTAATCACCCCCTGCCACACACACTAGTGGTGGCTTTCAGGTGCTTAAAAATACAAACAGACAAAAGGGAGGAGGATATCAGGAGATGAAGAGGGGATTATTGTTGTGTCGGATGTCAGGTTGTGTTTCGTTAGACAAGGCTAATAAATGCAGGAGTCTACAGTTTACAACTATATCTACACAATACCCCGAAAGCCGCCTGAAGGGTGAGTGGCGGGGGTGTTAGATCACCACCCGTAAAAGAGAATAAAAGCGAAAAAGTTTCTTACTTACACTCATATAGATAAATAAATAAATAAATAAATAAATAAATATATATATATATATATATACTACCTTGATCAAAAAGTTCCCGGAATAACCACCGTGTGGCGCTCCCATCGTTCCGATTTGAGTTCTGTTTTTTTTGTTAAATTGGTACATCTGTTGTTGATATTCCCTTTAAATCTTAGTGTCATAACTTGACATTTGCAAAAGTTACGTAGCCAAGAGTACATCTATCTCTGTGTGTGTTGGCGATTTTTTACAATTTCAGAAATGGATTTAAATTTGCAACAACGAACTTGTATTAAATTTTGCGTAAAAAACGGATTTAGTGGCGCACGGACGTTGGAAATGTTGGAAAAGTGTTTCGGCAACGATTCTCTAAAAAAAACGGTCGTTTACCAGTGGCACGAGCGGTTCAGAAGTGGTCGTGAGTCAATCGAAGATGATGAACGCAGTGGCAGACCATCGACATCGAAAGTCGGTGACAAAATTGATAAAGTAAAAGAAATGTTGGTCAATAACCGCAAATTAACCATCAGAGAAATAGCGGAGGACTTGAACATTGCCTATGGATCCGCCCAAGACATTGTGGTTAATGATTTGGGTTTCCGTCGTGTAGCAGCAAAGACCTCAATTTCATGCAAAAAAGAGACCGTGTTGACGTCGCAAAAGACATGATTTGCGAGGCTGAATCCGATCCCACATTCATCAAAAGGATCATTACTGGAGACGAGACGTGGGTTTATGAGTACGACACGCAATCCAGACATCAGGCAAGTGAATGGCGTTCACCAAATGAGCCGAGACCAAAAAAACCACGTCGTTTTCAGTCAAAAAAGAAGGCAATGCTGACGGTTTTCATGGATTACAACGGTGTAGTGCATCATGAATTTTTGCCAGAAGGCCAGACAGTAAACAAAGAGTATTATTTGGGCGTTATGAGACGTTTGCGTGAAGCAATTCGCCGAAAGAGACCAGAAATGTGGGCAGAAAACTCGTGGATTTTGCACCATGATAACGCACCGTCGCACAGTGCTATCATTATTCGTAATTTTTTGACGAAAAATGCAACAAATACCATCCAACAGCCACCGAATTCACCTGATTTGGCTCCCTGTGACTTCTTTCTGTTCAATCGAGTTAAAAAACCATTACGGGGAACGCAGCCGAGAGGAAGTAATGGAAAAATCGCAGGAAGCACTGATGGACATACCGAAAACCGAATATAAAAAATGTTTCGAGGATTGGATCAAGCGCTGGCATAAGTGTGTTGCAGTCGATGGGGATTACTTTGAAGGGGACAATATAGATTTAGATGAATAAACTTGTATTTTTAATTTTCTGAATAAATTCCGGGAAATTTTTGATCAAGGTAGTATGTGTGTGTGTGTGTGTGTGTGTACTATCAACCAACATACACATACGTTTAATCTTACCCTGACTTGTAAATTTAATATAAATTAAATATTTCTAAAGTAACTTCGGTTACTTACAATTATGATTTCTGATTGTTCGGGGAAAGAATGGGTATTTGTATATATCTGTACTGGAATCTATCATTTCCCTTATTTTATCTTTGTGGTCTGATCTACCTAAGTAGTGTGGGGCCATTAGAATTCCTTCAGTGTCATCGTTAAACTCGTTTGTTCTGAACCTTTCTAAAAGTCTAATTAGCGCTGGTTCTCTTCGTATCTCATGTGGCTCCCGGCCTAAATCCCCTAAAAGGTTAGCCTGACTCGTCCTCTTATCGTAACAATACTTGACGAATGTGGCGGATTTTCTCTGCACTTTATCTAATTCTTTTTGTCAAATTTTCTCCCCCCAGGATCCCAAATACTTGCAGAATATTCCAAATAAGGTCTAACTAGAACAAAATAACACCTCTCTTTAACTTTCTCATTAAATTTCCCCACCACCCGTTGAATGAAGCCGAGTTTTTTAGAGCGGATCCGCATATCCTCCTGACATGTGCTCCTCATGAAAGGCATCCTGCCAGAACTAACCCAAATATTTAACTTGACCTACCGTTGTTAGCACCCATCTGTCTTCACCCAAAACCTACCTTACAAACCGTGTTTTGATTTTCACTTTTCGTTTATTTTCTCCATCTTTGAAAACAAATTTTATTTTGGACTTGTTCGGTAGAAATTCGAATGCTCTAGTACAAGTGAGTTTTAGGTTGAAATTAACGTAATCAATGAATTGCTCTGGAATTTTCATACATCCCTCATTATTTGTCATAATTTCAGTGTTATGTACCTCTACGTATTGTACATACGTGAACGCATTGCGCGACTTATATGTCATCCTGCGTTTCGATGATTCTATGCAAGTCAAGCATTTTCTCCGATTTACATTAAAAAGTAAAAACAGAACAAACCAATATGTCATAACTGGATTTAAATACAGTTGACAGAATGACTATTTAAGTATTACTACCCAATGCAATTTTAATCTTAACACAGTTGCCACACCTCTGGGAGATTGCGTCATCGAGTTTAAAAACACAATCGGAAATTTGGCAAGGGAAGCTTGTAAATTTATTTGGAATTTCATATAAATTTATGAAATGCTCTATTTGGGTCTTCTTTTATGGACAAAAAAGTTGTTGAAAGAATGACTCAATTCTTCAGGAAGAGAAAAGTAATGATTAATAAACGAAACTGAATTGTAACTGAAAAATAAGTAACGTTGCTTTTCCTCATAGAAATATTTTTTTTTAAATTTACTACCTAGGTTTCTTTATGGTATAACATCTTCAGGTGAAAATACAGTTCAAACACAGTATATATATCTCTGGACGGAGGGGAAGAGGAGGGAGGGAGGAAAGCAAGAATTGGTCGAGGTAGGAAGAGGGGTGGTGGAGGAGGATTGGTAATATTGACAAATTAGCAGGGTGGGAGGAGGGAAAAATACAATGTTGAAAAAGGTTTGCTTGGCGTCGGGTTAGTTGGCAGAGGAGTGGTGGGAATGGGTAATGAGTCAGGTGATTAAGTAGCAGGCTGGGAGGAGGGGTTACTGCATTGTTGAAAAGGTTTGCTTGATGTCAGTTTAGTTGGCAGAGGGGTGAAAGGAAAACATAATAACGGGGAACGTGAAGTCACGTCAGAAACGGTTTTATTTAACGTAACTAAGACATCTTAAGGCAGGAATATCTCCATTAATATAATAAGTGATATCGTATATTCAACAGATTCAGGGGATATGTAGTGGAAGTTCGTCATCATGAGAAAAACACAGTGTTTTTCTTATAATAGGCGCACATACCTTTAGGTGATATCATTGAAGTTCTGGAGAGCCGTCGGCAGCGATGGAAGCACGAACCCGGTGGAAGACCCGAGAGGATTTCTCTCAAGGCGATGGTTGAAAGAGAAGGCCTGCCGATGCATGCTTTTTGTTCTATTCTTGACTATTTAAGAAAAAATGATTTTCACTCTCATCTCCCCGTCCCGCATTACTCTTGCTACGACACCTTAACTCTCCTATCCCGTGATAGATAGAGGGGGGTGGGTTGTTTGGGAAATGGGGAAGAGTCTGTAGGACGAATGGGGGTGATTAAGGTAGGGCGAGAAGCGAAGGGAGCACCGAAATATCAATCCTCGTTTTCCATCGATTCGATATGAGTTTCTTCGTAGTCGACCTTTTCAAGGCTCATATCCTCTCAACCTGTGTTCCACAGCACCCCTGGAGGGACCCCAGTTTGGTGATGGTGCCTGGCAAACATTAAAATGTTTTTAAGGTGCCCCTATACCTCGGAAGGAGTCAGGAAAGGTTTAATATTGTGTCGATAGACATGGATCAGATACGTGGATAAAACAAAGGTCAGATACTTGGATAAAGCATGGGTCATATACGTGGTTGAATGCGCCGTTCATCGTCTGAAGCAGTTACCAGAGGATAACTCTCGCTGGTTCTGCTTCGGTCGTTGTGTGAGGCAATCAGGTGAGCATACGAGGCTACATTCCTTTCCTCGCATGCACCTACATTTAAGATTCATCGTGTCGGAACTTTCGTAACTTCTATCGCCGGAGATCAGAAAGGCGTTTTTAATTAGTTCTTTTTTAATTAATTTTCCTTAATTGTTTCAATTTCCTGTTAGCTCTCCTTTTTCCACGACCCTTCCGCTTATTTCGATTGGATTGCGTAAACAATGCGGTTATATTATTCCTTCATTCCGGTGTTACATGCTTCACAATCACCCTTCAAATGTTCCACGGTACATTCCGCATTGATTGCTTTCGATGGAGATTTTACGTAGAGTTTAATGGAATAATAGGATTCCTACGACATATTCATAATACAATAACGAAGGTTGTATCCTTCTTCAGCCCCACCCATGATTTCCCAGGAAGTGTTTCTGGCACCGGAAAAGTCAGCCAGATTGGGCGAAGCTTAGAGTCCCCAGAGGTACCAACCGGAGTCGAACCCAGACCCTCCGGTCAATAATTCAACGGTCTACCCTCTGGACTACAACTTCCCCGCAAACTAAATGCATAACAAAAATTAAATAACGTGAAAAATGAATTAAAATATTTCGAGAAAGAACATGGAACTAAACTAGAGCTTAGAACTCGTTTTGAAGGCTACCGCGGAGAGTAGCGATTTGAAGATCCACCAACCTTCCGGGTTTTCTTCCCTGTGTGTCTATTTTTTTGGACGACAGTTGGGCAGACGTTACAGTCGGAGTCTTCACTCCTTACCTGAAGACACCGACTGTAGCTTCGGCCAAATTTTCAACCCAGTAAATGGACGCACGCGAAAGAAATCCCGGAAGATTTGCATCTTCTAGAGGCTAGAACGATAAATTATAACTGGAAGCTTGCAGGCGCAGATTGATTAATGCCCAAAATACAAATCTGCCCGATAAATACACGAACTGAGGCCATAAAAACTTTATTTTGCAAAAGATGGCCTACATCGATTTTGTCCCCTTCAAAAGACTCTCCATTCGTCGCTATGCACTTCTTATTCCATCTTCTTCTTTTCCACTGTTTAAAGCACCCTTGGAAGTCCTCGGCATTTAGGCTTATTGGTTTTCTCGTCGTTTCTTGCTCTTTTATGTCCACATCTTCCCAGTGATGTCCCCTCATCACATTTTTGCAATTTGGGAATTGGAAAAAGTCGCAAGGGGCGAGATCTGGCGAATGAGGAAGATGATCAAGGATGGTGATAGAATTTTTTGCCTGATACTGGCGAACAATCAATGCAGAATGTGCAGGTGCATTGTCATGGTGAAGGATCCATTCATCATGTTCGGTGATAATAGTGTGCACTGTTGATTTTCCTAAATTCAGTCCATCAGCTTCTATCATCCGGACAGTTTTTCGACGATCGGTAAGGACAAGGGACCGCACACGATCAATGTTGTGGTCAACACGGGTGGTTGAAGGTTGACCCGGCCTTGCATCATCCGTGGCATCTTGTCCGCCGTCTTTAAAATGCTTAATCCACTTGAAAACGGATGTTTTCTTCAAAGCATTATCACCGTAAACAGCTGTCAACATTTCAGTAATTTCTTGATAACTTTTACCACACTTCTCCAAAAAACTTGATGTCGATTTTTTGCTGCGTGATTTTGTCAATTTCCATTTTCGACAAACAGAGTAAAAACAAGGACAACAGAAACTAACATAACTGGCACCATACGCACAGCTCGACGATCCGCCAATCATTGGGTCTAAGGCAACTAGCGCCGCTGGTGGGCGGGTTAAAGGAATTGTCTTGGGGCGAAGTTCTTCTCAGTTCTCTGACCGCCCAAACTCTTCATCCTTGTAAATCCTTCCCTTCTCGTTCCCGAAGGCTCACTTGGTGTTTTCGGACGCATTTCATATGTTTGTGCATACTGGGATACCTCGAGGTTTCTCTACCACAAGATATGTACTTTACGGAAGAGTACCCTTGTATTCGCCGCCATTCTTATGCTGCCCTGGAGGGACCATTTCTTGGCATGCTCCAATGATTGACTACCAGCCATCATTCGTGCGCTTTTCAACTCCATCATCTTCCGCAAAAATTCTCTCAATAAATGCAAAAGCATCCACATGTTCACCCTTTCCACTCTCTCGGTGCCATTTGTTCAAGTCTTAGGTGGGTTCGCACAAGTATTAGGTGAATTAACACTTTCTTTGAAATAGCAAGTCTTTCTCCAGCATGCGTACAAATTTGCACTTTATTTGATAGTTTTTTAATGAATATTTTTTCCATTCCTCTCCCATATCCTCCCTTATCACTCACCCTTCCCACCTGGTGCTTGCACCTCCTGCCACACACCGTTTTGGTGAATTGCGGAGTATTTATGTCGAGATCGAAGTGCCCTTATCTAACTCAAATCCATTACAGACAAATAATAAGAAGACTGTAGAAGACACGAAGAAATTGTATTCAACAGTCATGGCCCAGGGTTTGAGAACTTTTGTTATAATTGCAACAAAATGCCGGCCCCGGTGGCGGCGGGGTAACGTCCTCGTCTGCCATTCCAAGGGTCGCGGGTTCGATTTCCGCCTTGGTGAGTTTCCCTCCATCTAGGGCTTGGGTGTTTGTAAATGTAACCATTATTATCGTTGTTAATAGTTCGATGTAAAGGCCAAATTGTGCTGTTTTCGGACTAATACTGAATAAATAAATAAATAAAAAATTTGATGAAACCTTTGTGTTAGGGAGGAACTACATTTATTGCAATGCCGTAACTGCGCTCTCTCTCTTTCTTTCTTTCTTCCCTTTGAGATCCGTTTGTGATTTGTGGTGTGCAGAATGAAAGAGGGATGGAAAACCAGAGGGTAGGGGTGTGCGTAGGACTGCCCTTCGAGGGAATTAGGATTGGCGAACAGTATTGGCAGTCACACGAATTGGCGAAATAAGGACGAAGCCTTTGGAGCTCGCTCTCAGTTCCTGTGGGAACGGCGGAAGAAATCACCCTTTCCCTTTCCCTGGCGCCTGGCGTGGGAAGTTCGCATACGAACTAATCCCTTCGCACTAATTAATTTACTCTCCTCTGAATCTGAAATCTCTTCTCATGTTCGTCCACTAATGGCGGTGCCTCGTCACCAATAAGAGGAGAGCTCGCCGACGAAAGCGGAGTGAACTACCTTTTAAAACTATTTTTCTGCGTAGTCGCCATTCAAACTGAGGCATTTATCGCAACGATGCTCACACTTTTCAATACTAATAAACCGTTAAGGACTTTGGATGTGTGTGCACATTATTTTGAGATAATTGTTAATCTAAAAATATTTGCTGTGTTTTACTTATATGAAGACATCCTTATCTTATTCCTGCCTCTTCCTCGTCGTTCACCGAAACATAGGTACTGGTATATGGGGAAAGAATACGTGCTATTTCTCGGTATATTTTGTATCGGCATCTATACTTAGGGGAAAATCTCTTTTTGTGCCAGAGGGGAGCTTCGTTTTGCATTATTACCCCTTCCGTCGCTTCAATGGCCTCCGCTGCCTCTCTTTCTGCCCTCCTGCCTTTTCCCCCGCCCCCTTTGGAGCCTCCTGCTCTCACACTCACAAACCCCGCCGAACCCCCCACCCCCCCAACCCACCCGTTCCCGCCCCCCGCCGGCGACCCCTCCCGGACGCGTACAACACTCTCAGCTCGGGACTCCCGGGTCGAGATAATTGGCAATCCTCCTGGCGGAACGATTCCCCGGCGGGCCGGTTTCGGACGGGGCAGACTCCCGCGGAAAACACGCGCGCAGGCGGACACGGCCATGTTTATTGCACGCAGGGGTCTTCGCCGCCTCCAGTGGAGCGAGCGAGAATCTCCCCGGCAGCAGCGGTCTCAGGGCTGCGAGATCCGAAATGGCCGCGATCCGATGACTCATGGGTTTGCTGCCGAAACCCTCGGGTGAAGTAGCACCAAGGATCGGGGGCTACCACTCGTGATAGCCGAGAACTCCTCGCGTCACTTAACTTGTGGTAATACTTCACGCGCACCGCCACTCGCTGCTTTTCTCTCTCTCTCTCTCTCAAACACATAGATACAAACACGCTTGCAAGCACATACATGAACGAAGGTTGTCCAGAAAGTAACTTACGGTTTGAAATAAAATATGAACGTGATAACTAAACAAAGTTTTATTATATAAACTTGAAAGGCACGTCCTTAAACTATTTTTCTGCATGGTCACCATTTAAATTGAGGCATTTATCATAAATAAACATGAGTTTTTCAATTTCGTCTCTGGAGAAATTCGCCGCCTTACGACCTTTTACCCACTTGTTTACAATAGCATGCAATTCTGCGTCACTGTCAAAGCGCTGTAGTGTTTCAAGCCCAGCCCAGCGTAATCGCGTAAAACGGCGATTTTCACGAATTTATTCGTTGATTTTCACCGTCAGTTCATCAGCAGTTCGTCTCCGCACACACTTCACAAAGTTACCTATGAATTTCAATCGGCTTGTGGTTTCTTGCCCGTAAAAATCTATTCACAGATGGTATCGCACAACTCGCGGGATTTTTTCCAGCAGCGCGCATTCTAGCAGTTCGCAGAGTGAGCAAAAAAGTAGAGTAATCACAGTCTGCTCACACTACCACAGCTGGATGCGTGCACCGAGTTACCTTCTGTACAGTTTTTGCAAGCATATCAGAGATGATGAACGCAACAACGATTGACCCAAGTTATGCGTATATTCCTCTCCAAAATCTCTTTAAATATCGGGTGAAAGAATCTTCAAATTGGTTGAAAATTGGAATGTGGAAAGATGGGGTGTTATCATGGAAAATTCGAGGGGCGAGGGAATTAAATAATAATATATCTCAGTCCAGGGTATAGCATTTCGGTCTCTGCTTGTTCAATATTCATCTACTTGTGCTCGTTACGTCCATGTATTCACCCTTAGGGAGGCTCTCTGCTTCGCACTGTGGTAGTTTTCAAGAAATTCTCAATTTCCAATAACTATTCTCCGCTTGAATTCAGTGGCCAATGTCTCGTTGTTAGCACGGTTAGTAGTCTGCCAATGGGGTTGACGAGATGCGGATCGCTCAGCTCATCCACCGCATTTTGTAGGCGAGGGCATTGTACTTACTACAGTTAAGGAGGCAGGAGTATGGGGGGGGGGGGCAGAGGGAGCCCAGGGGCAGCGATTACAACTACTACGATGCTTATGTTCCTTGGTTCCTAAGGTTCCCAAGGTTCCCCCAATAGGAAAGCCGTTGCCGTGATCGAACACTTTTACGTCCCATTCTCTGCGAAAGAGTGCCGACCTTCAGTCGATCGATCATCTACATCTACATCTACTTAATACCCCGCAAGCCGCCGCAAGGGCGTGTGGCGGGGGGCGTTAGGACACCACCCGTAATTTAGAAAAGAAAAATAGAAAAAAAACCACATGCAACCACAAAATCATATATCCACAAAAAAAACATGGCATGCATTCATACATGAACACTTATACCCCACACACATGCAAACACTCAAACTACATCTTACATACACATGCACCTGAAAGTATACCTAACAGCTTTGCAGTGTTTAACTTTGCTCCGACTTGTAAATTCAATGTTTTCAATTTCGAGAGACTCCTAGCGATCTATCGCATAACGACAGTTCGATTTCTCTGTCGGAAGAGCAGCGACGAAAGCAAAGAAATAGCCCCTTTAAGAGTCATTTCTTGAGAAGTTCCTTCCTCATCGTTTAAGGAACGAATCCTCGGATCGCCCGAAGAGAAATTCCTCCGTGGAATCGAGAATTTCGTCCACGTGCAGACGTGCATATCGTGTCGGAAATCTCATAGCTATTGTTTGCGTTATCCAAAGCGGAGTAATTAAATAGAGGGAGATGTTTCCTTGATGGGAAAAACGATAATTCGAGTTTAGGATTTGATCCGTCCTATAATTAAGAAGAGGCTTATCGTGAAACCCATCCTTTGCCTTGCGCGTTACCAATAAGACTAGGCGTGATTCGGCTTCCTGAATGCATATCATTGGATCTAGAAACACGGGCTTGAGTGGGCGACGTTAATTTAATAAAAGGAAGTCCAGTGGAATGGATGTTTCTCCTTAAATTTCCCAGTTCGAGCCAAATTGCCGAACTCTACACCAAGTGGATAATAGTAATATAATTTGGGTTCTGTTTCGAGAGCTATTAAGTAAGTATCTCAGCGGTATTATGTTCGGATGGTCGGCGAAACTCAGTTGTGGCCCTAAGAAAAAAATAATGACCGATTTTTCATTCTTGAGCTCTTTTGGTATCATTCTTCACCTGGTCCCCTATCGAAGATCTTAAATTTTTACCTGCTTAAGTTCGGGGCATAGTTGCCGGTGGACAAAATTACGTCCTGTTGGTGTAAGTTAGCTCAGCGTACAATTCCTAGCAGTGTCAGGTTGATGTATCGGAACGAAAATCAAGTCAGAACTTTGTTTACATATCGATGGGTTACATTATTGTGGGTTATAATGCGAAGTCCCTTTATTGCCAATGTTTCGACGATGAAGGATTTTTATGCAAAGAGTAACTCGACGCGTGGTCGTAAAGAATAGGCTTCGTGAGACAAATGAATCGATTGCGAATACGAGAAAATATTTTGAGACATTGGAATAGGTCGTGCGATTTTGATATATGTAGCGAAAGTGGCAATACGTTAGTAAGTACGGGTCTGTCCAGAAAGTAACCTCTGTTTTCGTGCAGCGTGAAAATTGAAGTGGAGGGAGCCGAATGTTCGCTGCATTGACACACACACACACACGTACACTAGGTCAGTACGCCTCAAGCTGCATTAATTGGAAGGTTGCGTCGCTTGTCGTTTGTTTACCACAGCGAGTCAAAATGAAAAATACAATGGGAATTCCCGCCAAACGTGGTCCGTTCAGTGATGATAATGTTTTTGCTGATGCATAAACTTCAAAGCTGCTCACATTCATCATCGGGAAGTTTGTGCTCTGTACGGAACAAATGTGATGAGCGACAAGAGTTGGGCGTCAGTGTGGTCATTTGTTTATGAGTGAACACCAATGTCCGTGATGATGACAGAAATAGTCGCCCGTCTGTGATGAGCAATGAACTGTGTCGGAAAATTATCGTAATTTATATATATAATACATTGTATCTTAGTTCACGTATGTTTGCCATGGCAAATACAATTGCGTGTGGGCGTACATTGTCATGATGGAAGATGACTTTCTTCCTTGCCAAACCTGGCCTTTTTTCGTGTGTCTTTTGCTGTGTAGTTGTTCTCAGTGGTTAGCGTGACGTTGTCCAGCAATTGTTTTAACCAGTGGGAAGATAATTTATCAGCAAAATCCCTTTCACATCCCAGAAAACTGAAGCCATCACCTTTCCGTATTACTTTTGCTTTCTTTGTTGGTGATGAATCAACATATTTCCACTGCTCTGACTGCTATTTTGTCTCTGGGGTATGGTAGGAGACCCAAGTATCATCTGCGATCACAAATCGTCAAGGAAAATCTTGTTGGTTGCTCCGTTGAAAACGGGTCAAACATTGTTCGGAAATTTTCCTTTTGATGCACTGGTGATCCTGCGTCAAGAGTCGCAGAAAAATAGTGAGGCGTCCGCACCTTTAATTAAGGACTTTTCCCAGTGCACTGACTCGTTGCGTGTTCACTCATAAAGAATTACCTATTACTATCCGGGAAACCCGTGAGCGCTGACATCTCGCGGTGATTCCGAGAACTTTTCAAACTACCCTCGCACTATAGCCAATTGATCGCAGTGCGTCTATGATGGGAGTTTGCCCCCTCTCGCATTTTGATTTACTCATGTATATGATGTAGACACATTTGTATCCCTATACGCTCGGAGGAAACAGCATCCCTCGTTTTCAAATCACACGTTTTGGCCTCTGGGCCGAGGAAATTATCTTTGGTGACCAATGGGAAAACAAGTGGCGGGTTCCCTTCGACAACTATCGAACAAATATAATCGCATGGAAAATCAGGTTTGCACAAACGCCAATGCCTCGCTGTTTTTTAACTTTGCTCTAGAATTTTTATCCGAGAATTGTCCTTCGCAAATTCAAAAATGCTGGTTTAAAACTGTTATTCTTTTCTCGTAACTGTTTCCAAGCACTTTATAAAGGGTTTCCACCTTGCGTTGTCCGACGCCATCTTTAACGAGTCCCGAATATCAAATACCAGCAGTTGATTCTTTCTGCTCGCTGCCCGAGTGATGAGGAATGACGCCTTGCTCCATTTCCTCGCATTTCGTCGTATTCCTCCCTCTCTTGTCTCTACGATCGATCTTATCTAAGGCCACAGAATCACGTGGTGCTATCCTAATTTACGTGCCTCATTGCCCATGCGAGCCTGATCAGTAAGTAGGGATGCTCAATGCACCAGGATCGAATTTCGATCTTGGGTGAGCGTGTGTACATAAATGTATATATTAAAACAACAAATTACTGCAAAAACATATATATATATATATATATATATATATATATATGTATATGTATATATATATACATATACATATATATACATATACTTATATATATAGTTTATATATATATATATATATATATATATATATATATATATATATATATATATAAACTACGTAAGACTGACCTGAAGAAGGCCAAAAGGTTTAACTCCTTGAGTGTCGATTTACGTATTTTCTATTTATATTTTTGAGTTCTATTGTGCCGTCCAAATGTTGTCATATACACGTGTGTGTGTGTATACATATATATACACACACACACTCATATACATACATTCAAACAAGAAAACCCGCCATATGGCGAACATACATATCTGTAACCAAGAGAATGAATATATATATATATATATATATATATATATATTCATTCACATACACATAAATGTGTGTATACATACTCTCGATTACCGATTAATAGTCATAACGGTAATAATGGTCAAGGAGTCATTTCGGTAACATCATAGTTAATAATAATATCTTGTTGAAAGAGCATTGCGTAATATCGATAATAATTATCTACATGCAGTTGTATGCTGGTCCATATAAGATTATACATCTCGACCAGCTCGAAGCGGTAGAAATTTCGATGCGTATTTGTTGCACATCGTCATATCGCACGGCCCTAAAGTCGAGGCCACGGGGCCGGTGCGAGAGGGCCCCCCGAACGTCGACCCCTCCCCTTCCGCCTCCTGGTTCGCACGCGCAATGTCACACGCCCACCCCTCCGACGCTGACAACGCTCTCCGGCACCCCTCGGTTGTTCAAGCGGCGATTCCAATCTCCACCCTTCCCGCTACTTAGTCCGAATCTTGTGGGAGCATCTCGTGGGTCGCGCCGCTCAACTCAACTCAGCCCCCCCTTCCGGATGCTGCTATCCGGGAGTCGAAACCGTCGACGGGAAAACGGGGGACCTGCACGGGGTTCGAGTCGGGAGACGATCGAGGGGAAGGGAATAGAAATAAACGACTTACCTCAGTGAAACCTTTTCATTGAAGTTCCTTCCCAAAAATAAGTGGAATAAATCTGGGGGAAAAAATGCATTGCATTTTTAAGTACAAATTGCTGAAATTCTTCATAAGAGCCCCATTATGTATTGACACACCAATTTCAGTGCCTCCGCCGGCTGTGGTATGCTTCCTGTATTTCTGTACACTAATGCACTTGGTCCAGCGATGGTCCAATGTCTTGATCCCATCTCTAAAATTGGATTTCTTTAGGTCTGCAAAATACCCGTCTACTTTAGCTATTAGTTCTTCGCTTGAAGAGAATCTCCGTCCACGGAGGAAGCATTTGAACTTGGGGGAGAGATGGAAATCCGATGGAGCCAAATCAGGCGAATAAGGCGGGGGTGGCAACAATTCGTACCTTGGTTCACGTATTTTTGCCATGGCAACTACACTAGTGTGTAGGCATGCATTGTGTTGATGGAAGATGACTTTCTTCCTTGCCAAACCTGGCCTTTTTTCGTGTGTATTTTGCTGTGTAGTTGTTCTAGGTGGTTAGCGTGGCGTCGTCCAGTAATTGCTTGACCGGTGGGAAGATAATTCATCAACAAGATCCTTCGGTTTTTCACGATCTCGGCTTTAACCTTTTGCACTGATTCCCTGTCTCGCCATCACCCGCATTATATTCCATCAGTTACCCTTGCACCCTAGCTCTCCCCTAAACGCATTCTCTTTCCTCATCATCCTGCGATCTCCTACCCTCTTGTGGGTGTCTCTGGGACCACCGAAAGTTGCACGAAACGCGTTGTGACGTGTTGGTTATTTTTCATGCTTCAATATTTTAAAAGATATACGATACTCGTATATGCTTTATTTTTAAAGTATTTTTAGTACGTATTTTCACTAAATATATATATTATAATGCACGTATTTTCCGCATTAACTATTGACTCGCGACCGGCGACCGGTATTGAGAAAACTCTTCGCACGAGCTGCGCTTTAAGTTAATTCTAAGTTAGAAAAAGACATTGTTAAAAAGTACAAGTTTTGTATTAAAAGTCTCTGAACTAATTTTTCCTTGAAGTGTTTGCGTGAAGTGCTGAATTCAGACCGTGTCGGTATAAGCGTGCGCGTGATCGGAGATCGTATTGCCATACCAGATAAGACAGTGACAGTGCACACACCATAATCACTGAAAATTTGGCGATGCGAAAGATCTGGACTAAACTTGTCCCGAAGGTTAATGAACGGCGACCAAGAGCTGAGTCGAGTGTCTCGTTGCGTACACCTTCTACAGTGACATCGCGACGATTCCCCAACCCCCTTACAGTCCCTAATTGGCACCAGCAGACTACTATTTCCTATTCTCAAAAAACCAATCCTCCCCCAAAGGACACCACCATGCGACCCTAAGTGCGATCAGTGAAGTTCTCATACGTACCCTGAAGGACCTTCCGGAATCCGACTACCAGGGAGCCTTCGAGTCATAGAAAAGTCGCAATGGCAGAAGGATATGTCGACGCTCAAGGGATGCAGAATTTTGAGGGATTGTAGCAATATCTTAAACTATTTTTCATCGACACTCTTCCCGATACTTTTTATACAAATCATGTGTAAGGGAGCAATTAAATAAACTGTTTCCAAAGAAAACTTTGTCTGCAGAGGAGAATGGGCTTAATGTTAACTCGTCTCTCTCCCACGGGGGAGGGAGGAGAGAGTGGTAGAGGGAGCCACCTACTGTCTGCCCGTTTGTTGTTCATGAGCGCGTCGAAGTCTCTGGAGCGAATCACATTGGGGGAACGGAGAGGGGGCGAGGGGAATGGGTCGAGGGGGAGGGGTTTGAGGAAGACGTTCGACGTTCTTCCATTGCGTACTTCTCCTCTCCCCACGCCCAGAAGGACTTTGCTGCTTAAAGGGCTTTTCTTTTGCCATTCCCCCTCCCCCTCGACCTTCCCTCACATTCATTTAAAATCCAACCCACGTAGCGGATTTTTCCGCTGACGATGCCCCCTTGGACCTAGGCTCGGTTCGCGGCCGCGACCGTGATTCGGGACCCCGCATCGGGGGGGCAGCAGATGGACGCCGTTCCGGTTTTCCCGAGTCTACAAGCGAGACAGAATTCTGAATAATTTTCCAAAATTTTCTCCGGTGTTTATTACCCAATTAACGGGAAATTCCTCTAAAAAAATAACTCGTCCGGGAAATCAACGGCCTACGTTTATTTTAGAAAAATCATATCAATTTAAAACTGGCTGATGAAGTACAAGTAGTAGTATAATTAACATATAATGGATTACAATTGTTAATTATTTTTTATCATTGCTAGATTCGAAGAAGTTGAGATATTAATAATTGAAAACGTGTGCTTACCAAGTCGTCTAGCCCGGGTTAATGTGCATTCTCATGTTGTTGCTTGAACGTGCTTTTGTAAATTATGATTGTAATGTTTATTGCTGCATTGAGGCACGCTTAAATTGTTGGCAGCTCAATCTGATTTCATTATATCTTTAATTTTTTTAATTATGAAGACTCAGATTATAATGAATTCCGCAGGAATTGCCGATGACTATTAAGAATCCGAAAGCAGAGATATCTCAGCCTTCTAGTGGACTCCCACTCCAACCGCTTGTGAGGTCCAGGATCTGGAGTGACACAGGAGTTGTTGGCGAATATGGCGAACTGCGTAGGCAAGAGGCGCGATCTCCTATTCGCATTTTCTGAAAGGTATTTCGAATATTCACTGAGTTTCTGCAACCGACGCCAAGTTTATTCTTCTTGTCTTTCTGAATGACCACTTCCCACCGGCAAACGGTGAAATTGCTAGGATTACAGCAAGTGTCGCTTTTTGTCGCGCACGAAAACATGAAATTGGAGGCAGTGCGACAAAAGGAAGAAAGGGTCTACTTGTTATTTCTTCCCAACAACGTAAACGCCCAAGGTCGGCATTCGCCAGAGGTTTGGAAGAAATTGGCGAATAGACCGTTAAAGGTTCGCCAAAAATTTGGATGGAAGCCATTTGGGTTTTTCATCGCCGACATTTGGCATTTCCCGAACCAGATGCGGCTGCGATGCTTCTTTTTTTTCGCCCCGGCGCACCTCTTACTTGAAGGCCTCGAACCAGTGACTTAGTTTTTGCATCCATTCGCCGTCGATTACTGCTTCTGTCTTTAATTTTTATGTACGACGACTGTCCAGAAAGTAACTTAAGTTTTGAAATAAAATATGACCCTAGTGGCAAAACAAAGTTGAATTATATACATTTGAAATGCACATTCTTAAACTATTTTCTACATAATCATTAATTTAAATTGAGAAATTTATCATGATTTTCTTTGATTTTCACCATCAGTTCATCTCTCACGAGTCTACGCCGACCACTGCGATCCTCGTCGTGAGCATTGGTACTACTGTGGCCATTTTTAAACTAAGAATGCACCCCTGCCTCACTCCGCCTTAACTCATTACTATTCCGTCTCCGTACAATTTTCACTAAGTTGCCCATGAATTTCAATTGGCTTGTTAATTTTTGCCCTTAAAAATCTAATCACAGATCGTACCTCATAACTTGCGGGATTTTCTACTGCAGCGAACATTTCAACAGTTCGCAATGTGAGCCAAGTAGAAGAACCACAGTCTGTCTGCTCACACTACCCCAGCAAGATGCGTGCACTGAGTGTAGGGACGTTTAGACGCCAAGATGGTGGCGGCTCTAGCCCCCATACCTACCACCACACTAGGCCGAAACGTAAGTTACTCTCTGGTCAGTCGTTGTATATTTTAAATAGTCGAAATATTTTGTGAAATACGCTCAAGTTAATGGCTTAATGGGAATGTAGATGAAGCTTAGCGTTCCTAAGGAAGCTTTATGAGTTTTTTAGAGGGAAGCAATCTGCTTACTTTGTAAATCAATTCCTTAATTGCACATTTATTTACTAATATGTTTTTCTAAATAATGTAGATCTACCGCTTATTAGTATATTAAAATGATTCTGTTGGATGAAGTAATTGACGGATCGCTTGAACTTTAAAAAAAGTGAAACCTGTCAACAGTTGCCAGGTTTAATTTAATCAAGGCACCTTTTTTACCTTTACGACGAGAACTCCGAAGACTTTAAGGAATTCCGATCACCAACATCTCTCTAAGTAGGGTGGGGTGTATTTTTTTCAGAAAATATAAAGGAAAATATGACATTATTATATAAAAATTAAATTTTTGAGCATTCATTCCTTCAAAGTATATGACTCCTCTCATATATATATATATATATATATATATATATACACATACATATACATATATATATGTGTATATATATATACATATACATATATATATGTGTATATATATATACATACATATACATGTATATATGTGTATATATATACATATATATATATATGTGTGTGTGTGTATATATATATATATATATATATATATATATATATATATATATATATTCACATATATCTGTGTGTGTGTAGAGAGAGAGACAGAGCTTTGATGAAATGTTCGGAATATCTGGGGATATAATTTATTTATTTATTTATCGACTTAACTGGGCGAGGTTGTATATAGTATATTCCCTTCTTCCACCTAACCCTTACATTACAGACATTATATGGAAGACAATCACATATTGGAGGAGAGAATCACCATCACTTTTACGAACTCAGAAGGTTTGAAAGTTATAGTGAACATTGGACACGTCACCGATGCGGTAGTTTGGAGCGGTCACTGGCCACGTTCAATTGCATACGCGGATAGCGCAAACGATTGTCATTTGTATTCTGGAGCTGGAGCGACTGGACTCGCGGAGAGAGGGGCTGGAAAAAGTGAAGACGATCGCTGGTCTGTTTAGCTTCCTTAGCTAGGCTGCGTAACTGTCCTTTTGCCCGCATGACAGAACTTTGCCGTGGTCGTAAATAAAACACCATCGCTGTTTTTTTTCTAAGAAGCGAATCGTTTCCTGGAAACAGCCTTGTTAATTGGTGAAGAGGCGAAGGAATCTCATATGAGTCTCGAAAATTCAAGAAGAATCCTTGATTCCGGCATCTTGTAAAAATTCTTGCTACGAAAAAATCCATTTTCCGGGTGTAGTAACTTTCCGAATCGATTCATAATGAATTGTGGCACAAGTTTGCGCGTGGGCATTTCAATTTAAATTTTATTTATTTAACAAAGCTGCCAAAAACGTCAAAAAGGCTTTTATATTGCGTGACAATGCATATAATATACATCAAGAAAAAGGAAGGGTAGGAGCAAAAAACAATAATGAAAAATTAACATAAAAAAGATCAAAAACTGCTACAAGATAGCAGGAGAGCAGATATGCAAGCAGAGAGGGCTAAATGGCTTACCTGGCATTTAAGGAAGGAGGCGAAAGCGGTGAGGAAGAGAAGTCCAGGGAAGGATACTGAATGGTTGGGGAATTAAATATAGCGGAGAGTCGATGGAATAGGAAATGTTGAGAGTCGGAAATTTGGAATCTGCATCAGATTCAAGTTATGTGCTGGTCGAGGGAGAACACGAACTGAGAAGAGAGGAAGAGGGTTGTTGTTATGGAGAGTACTTTTGAAGATGCTATGCTATAATATCATATCGCATAGCAATCGATGGCAATAGAGATGTGAAATACCAAAGGATGAGAAAGTAAGCTCCCAGGTTGTATTTTTGTGGGAAGGGATGCGATAACGGGAAATGGCAATGAAGAAATAAAGAGGTCTGTTGAGTAACTCTAAATTAGTTGGGTAGGCCATCAACCAGATTGGTGAACAGTATTCTGAAATTGGGAGGACACAACCAAGAAATACCATCCTAAGGACAAGAGGATCACGAACATCAATGTGGCGATAAAGTAGTCCGACTGTTGCCATCACTTTCCCGACAATCCTTTAAACGTGCTTGAGAAAGGCGAGCTTCATGTCAAAAATTACACCAAAATCGCAGTGAGAACTGACAGATGGGATAGGGTTGTTCGAGAATTTAATTTGATTAGAAATTGTCCCTCGGGTTTCAAAGGCGAAAGTAATCGCCATTATCGGGCGAAGGGCGCAGCAGAGGTCCCCAAAAATACTGGAAGTTCCATGCGGACGTACAATATACGTTGAGTTGTCGCAACAGCAGATGATTAATTATCAAATACAAACAACGTTTTGGTAGAGGGATATGCTATAGTTATACGTGTTATTAACTTAACAATGCATAAATAAAATAAATCAATAAATATGCGTCTAAAATTAAAACCAAGGGTAAAAAATTATTTATTGAATGCAAATACTGATCCGGCAAGCAAATTTTTGCGTAGTGTATTAAAAAATTAAATGTAAGATTTTGCATGATATTAAAAAGTAATACGAATACTATAATTCATAATAATGCATATGAATAGTAATTGCAAGAGCGAATTATTCATAATTACATTTACGTTTAATAATGACTTGGTAATCAACGAGGATTGATTTTTTCTTAATATTGACAAGAAAATTAGTGGTGTTGCCTCTTACTGAACAATTCAGTACCTATTTTAAAGAGGATCTGATTTCCGCAGCTAATTATTTCGACAGCCTGCATGCTGTAACATAGGGTGATCTCTGGTAAAGAACGTTGCGGATTTTCTGAATCAAAATCAATTCCATTAATCTTTTCTAAGCGATAACATTGAAAGTTATTTATTCATCCAGTAAACTACGGGGAAGTACAACGTTAAAAAAATACGAGCTTAAAAGGGAACGGCGATCATGGGGAAAAATGGTATTATGTGTGTAAAAAGCTAAAACCGCCAACAAAAGTTTTTAATGAATATGTTTTTGATGACCAAACGGCCGCTACTCTCCGAATTTGTCTCGTTCATTTTTTTTGTGTTTAGAAATTCGGACGTGATTATATTTATTTGAAATCCTCGTCTCTTGTCCATCTTCAGTCACCCGAAACTGTTATCATATGATTTTGGTATTTTTATCGGTCAGAATATAAAATATGAAACGCATCTCACAGTTTTTAGACCTCAGAGGATGGAGATTTCTCTCTATAGGGATGAGGGAATGAAAAAGGGAGTAGGAATCATCTTGCGGCATCATCGAGGTGTGAAATTATTTGTGCCCTGTGGATTCTTTTCAGATCTCTAAATTTCTTGATCTGATGTGTAGTGCAGTATATGTACACTTTATTGGAAATGCACGTTATGTGCTCGTGTCAAGTTAGATAGTTGAAGAATGCAGTTGGTCAAAGAACGAATGTGTTTGGACCGAAGTGCTCATATGTTACAATTAATGTCATAATCCGGGAATAGCCAGAGTTTTCGAGAATTTGTTTTGCCTTCGTCATCGTTAGAGGCATAGGAAATGGAGAGGGACTTGAGGGAGGAAATACTGTTTTTTCAAGTGACCGGAGTGATTGCTTTCACCGAGGACCGGGGGAGAAACATTCTCCGCCCTCCTCTCGCTCTACTCTCGTCCTCTCTGCGAGGGATAACTGTGAAACCAATTTATTTTGAAACTTTATTAATACATACATGTCTATAATATAGCCTAATACATATAAAATAATTGACATAATTACAGGGTGGCCGTCTAAGATAAGTGGATGGGAACCAAGATCATCTAAAATTTCACATTCGGAAAACAGTTGTGAATACGAGAGAGGTTAAATTGGCGGATTTTAGGTAACGGTGAAGCATTTCACCTTACGTATTGTCTGGAATTTCTCATCCACTATACGGCGCTTGAATAAAAATTTTGCCGGATAACTTGCCGATATTCTTACTTTTAATCACAACTTAAAATCTTAATTTAAAACTCTTCAAAACAACATCCTTTTGCGTCAACCAACCAATGTCAGCGCCTTTTCCACGCTTCCTGTAGGACATCAACGGGACCCTCGTTCAGGCACCAGGTATCTTTGACATAATCCAGTGGTCCAAAATGGTACTCAAGGGGGTCGTTATTAGGTCATATTCAAAGGCACATGTTTCGTCGCCAGTAATCACCTATTCTGAAAAACTCTGGTCACTCTCACCGTGTTCCAAGGCAAGACTGTCACACAGTCAGTCTTCCCACAGCACCTTGGAAACCATCTTGGCACGCCTTTCTCATGGCTTAATCTTCTGTGAGAATGCAATGCACTGTGGTGTTCTGACTATTGCGCTCTTCTGCTAAAATCCTTACCCTTGGGGGTCAATCAGAATCGAGCACGTGTCTCACTTTTTGCACATTTTCATCACGATGTGTTGTTGGTGGATGTCCAGGGCATCGTCAACGTCCTCGTAACCCTCCCAGAACATCCTGTGCGGGAGCAGAAAACCATCCCTAGGGGTATTTCTCCATCTCCAGAAGTATCCTTAACCATGGTCATGGTCTCCGAACCCGAGTTCCCGAGTTTAACACAAAATTTTATCCCATATCATTGTTCCATGGAAAGTTGCATCGTAAATTCGTGACGCAACTCTTGAGCAGGGGGCTCAGTCTAGCAGCGATCTGCAGACTGTAACGGCCCGCATATATTTGATACGGGTCGTGTCGCTTTCCCAATACCTCTCACCATTTTTCCCGCCACAAATTGCCCCACCCCAGTCGTCCGCTTCGCCAGGAAAAATCGTTTTACTTACTTTTTGGGAGAAACCCTTTTTGTAGTATGTAAGTACGGCCTTACCTTGTTCGCCTGCAGTTTGTACAGAGAGTTACAGTATCCACTTAACCTAGCAGCTGGTGTCTTTGAACGAGGCATCTTCGGGATTCGAACTTTATATCTCCTGGTGAGTGGCCAGACGCTCATCCCACGTGGCCTGCCATGGGCCGCCAAATGTCCGCGGCCCGCAACAAACCCGAGTGAACCGGGTGGCAAAAACGACATGCGATTAGCTATTCCGGCGTCGAAACTGAAGACAATCAATCCCAATACCCAATGTCACAAGAGCACACGAAAAACGAAAATGTTGGTTTTTGTGTCGGAGTTGTCGTTGGATCTCTTCGGCGTCCGTGTTGCTTGCATTGTTGGCGTTCCCAAAGCGACGGCAAGTAGAAATTGAGTGGGCGGAGCGAGAGCAGAGCTTCCCCGTTAATCATAGCCTCCCGTCCTTTCCTCCCCCCCCCCCTCTCTCCTCCCTCCAGGGGTGGCTTCCAGCACGTTGCCTTAGTTTCTGTTTGAGGGACCTAGTTAACAAAATAAATCACCGTGCATCTGAGATTTATGAGGACGTCGGAATTTCAGGGCCGGCCTCCCGGGGCCCTTGACCGCCCTCTCCGGGCCCCGGGAGTATCCCTCTTATCGGTGGCGGTGGTTTGCTGATGGGTTTTGTTGGTGGACCTACATAAAATGTTACAAGCTTCCAACAGTGTGCCACAGTTTTGATTTCAGCAATCCAGTAAATAATCCTCGTTTGTATTCTATATGTCTGCGAATTTATTATTTGATCAACGGTGGTCCGCCGTCCGGAATTGTCTTTTGTAGGAACTGACCATTTTGTCGCACTACAGAGACTAAGCTCCGTCTAATATTAAATTTCTTATTCTACGTAACATGCTCTATCTAAATGGTTCATTCTTCAGCTCAACTTTTGTCCTCATCTACATATACGTAACACATCTACATCTACAAACCACCGCAAGGGCGTGTGGCGGGGGGTGTTAGGTCACCACTCCTAAAAGAGAACAAAACAACAAAACTAATTATTGCCTAAATGGTGAAGATTGGATGTAAACTCCTATTTTCGACTACGCGTACCTATTATTTTCTTAAGTGTTCCCCCTTTTATTGCTGTCGCGAATAGTACACTTGAATCTATCAGTTCGACATTCTAACTCTGTGACAATTTTCGGCCTTGCCAATGTAATCAGGGGGCCTGATTATATCTCCAGTGTCGGATGCAAAACCACTCGCTTTATTTCTTTGTAATAAGTTTAATCTAGTCCTGAGTCTTCGCGTATCTTAAGGTTCCCACCCCAGATTCTTTACATCTACATCTACTCAATATACCGAAAGTCGACGCGAGGGTGCGTGGCGGGAGGTGTTATGGTACCACCCGTGATTAAGAAAAAGAAAAAAACTGCATGCAAAAGCCACAAATTTATACAGTCCACAAACGAAACATGGTATGCATTCATGCAAAAACCCCTTACACCCCACACACATGCAAATACTCAAACTACTAACATTCACATGCACCTGAAAGTATACCTAACATCTCTGCAATGTTTAATTTTGTTCCAACTTGTTAATTAAATGTTTTTCATATTTCTAAAGTGACTTCGGATTAATTCCAAAGAAACTGCGGGAGATGCCGCAACAGTAACTTGTTGTAACCTGTAAAAGTTACTGTTGCGGCATCTCCCGCAGTTTCTTTGGAATTTGTCAAAGTATAAACACCATAAGTGTTTAAAGTTGGCTTTAACCTCGTGGACTGTGGCGCCTTGCGCACGACTACGAATGCCTGTGACATTGTATGTACGGTATTTCGTCACAACATCTTGTTCCTTTAAAAGCCCCAAAATTTCAGAGTTTAAGAGGACGCCTCGGTAGCTTAAGTGGCTAAAGCACTCGACCGGATATTGAGGGATCTGGGTTCGAATCCGCAGTCAAGGCGAATGATTTTTACACTCTGAAATTGTTGCATTGACTTCGGATTCTTACTATTATGATTTCTGATTACTCGGGGAAAGAATGAGTATTTGAATCTCTCTCCCTTATTTTATCTTTGTGGTCTGATCTACCTAAGTAGTGTGGGGCCATTATAATTCCTTTAGTGTTATCGTTAAACTCGTTTGTTCTGAACCCTTCTGAAATTCCTCCTTACATTCCGTCCCATCTTTTCCTTCCTGTGGGCACTTCGCTCACCTAACGTTCTACCCCCTATACCACGCTCTTCAACATTTCATTGCTACTTAGTATGCCTTCAATCTTGGCTATTCGTATGCGTATTCTGCAATATGTCCGGACTAATGCCTATGAATATTATACTGAATCGACATTACAGTTAGCTAAAAGTATTTTATTTTTCTTTGCTTTCCATAAGCCCACAGGATGCAAGCAGAGCGCTATGGCTGAACCTTTGTGGCTTATTGATTGGAAAAATAACGAGTTGGTTTCTCATTACTTGCCTGAATACAAGACCTGTCCAGAAAGTAACCTCCGTTTTCGTGGGGGAGCGAAGTAGTGGGGGAGACGAATGTTTGCTGTGTTGACACCCATACACACACACACACAAGGGCAGTACGCCTCGAGCTGCAGTGTTTGGAAGACCATTTCGTTTGTCTTTTGTTTACAGTACCAAGTCAAAATGAGCAATACAATTGGAAATATCACCAATTGTGAAATTCTTTGGTGGGAATGTTTTTACTGACATAAAAAAATTCAAACCTGCTTCAACATTCATCGGGAAATTTGTTCTGTACACCGACTGAGTGTTGGGTGACAGTGTTCCACTTCTTTGTTTCAAAAAGGACCCTTTTATGCTGGCATTGAAACTTATATTCATCTATCAAAAGGCATCAAAGATAGTAACTCATATCAGATAAAAAACGGAATAGCCGAGACCGTAAACCTGACTGGCACTTGGTTTGTTTAATCGGGGGGTAAAAACAAAGTTACATGTAAGGGGAAGGATAGGGAACACTCACTAGGTCACTTGGGTGTGTGTTTGGGAAACAGTGACCCACGTATACTTCAATCACACACAGAAACAATGGAAAAATAATGAATGAGGAAAAAACTTATAATCACTCGATCATTAGGGTGTGTGTTGAGGAAAAGCAGTCACTCTCGTGAATCATATTCACACACACACACACTCAGGGTTTGTAAGGATATCTCCTATGCCAGGGACCCGTTGTACTCACACAGGAATGAAAAACAAATTGAAATTTGAAAGGACCAAGTTCACGTTTCCAATCACTCGGGTGTTTTAGACCTTCCTGAATCGCACTCACTAACTCGTTCAGGGTTTACAAGGAGCCCTCCTATGCCAGGGACCCATCAATCACGCAGATGATAGCAAAATTATGAAACGGATGTACGCATGCTCCAGGTCATATGTTTACAATGCAATGTTTAAATTAACCCCTTATATTACATGATACAATATAGCGCACTATTCTTGTATATTTTGACTCGGAGACGAGCCTTAGGGTTTGATGACTGCGCTGGATGGAGCTTGGAGCCCACTTTGAGAAAATTGAATCGTAGGACGGCCATTGAAGTCACTGAGAGGACCATTGCTTTTGGTTTCCGTTAAATGAGTAAATGCGAGTGCTGAACAGAGAATAACTTACGTTTCGGTCTAACGTGGCGGTGGCTTGGCCACTATCTTAGTGTTTAAACGTCCCTACACTCAGTACTCATCCTGCTGTGGTAGTGTGAGCAGACTGTGGTTCTTCTACCTTGCCCTCATGGAAAACTGTTGAAATGTGCGCTGTAATAGAAAATACCGCGAGTTATGAAGCGTGCGATCTGTGATTAGATTTTTATTTGGCAAAAAACGAACAAAAATCAATTTAAATACTGATAGGCAACTTCGTGAAGTGTATACGGAGACGGAATAGTAATGAGTGAAGGCGGAGTGAGGCAGTGGTGCATTCTCAGTTTTTAAAATGGCCACAGCACCAATGTTCACGACGAGGACCACAGTGGATGGCCTAGCCTTTTGACAGGCGGCAGATTTCTTCAGACACGGAATCGAAAAGCTCGTGTATCGTTGTGATAAATGCATCAATTTGAATGAGGACTATTTAGAAAAATAGTTTCAGGACGTTACTTTCAAATGAATAATACTTCAAAGTAATAAAACTTTTTCACGTCTCTGGGTTCATATTTCATTTCAAAACGTAAGCTCATTTCTTCACAGCCCTCGTATTTCATGGCTCATATGTTCAAAGGGGAGACGCCATTTCTTAACAATCATGCCATCGGAAGAATTCCACACAATACTCTACTGGTTATGAATTTAACAACAATCAACAACACACAATACTTGTTATATTTTATAGAAAAAAACGTAGGCATTCGAAAATGATAGGTCCCAACATCAAATCCATGAATGGGAAATTTTTTCTTGCCTCCAGGTTCACATTGTATTTCAAAACATAAGTTACTCGCTGAAAAGCCCTCGTAGTTGAATACCACTGCTGGTTAACGGGTTAATATTTTTTTCGTGTTCTAATTTCCAGAAAAAAATAAAATTTAGTTCCAAAATTGTTTACTTTAATACAAAAGAAAACTTTTAAATGTTGATTTTTATGTTGATGTCTATGTTGATTTTTTTCAATTTATCTGTGATTCATCATACAATTCTGATAAGAGCGATTTTCACCATCTCTTTCACTATTGATTTGCGGCAAATTCGGAAGTTAATTATTGACAAAAAAAATTTCACTCCCCACCCCAAATTTGCCGGTCTTCTAAAGTCTTATCGTTATTATTTACACTACCTACATGATTTGTAGGAGAAGTATAGGGAAAAGTTTTGGAAAAAAATGATTTATTTCAGATATTGCTACGAAACCTCGAAATTCTTCAAAGTACATCCCCTGAGCATCGACACACTTTTTCCCTCGACAACTCGAAGTCTCCGTGGTAGGAGGATTTTAGATAAGGGTACTCTTTAAGGCTAGGCGTGCAAGCAGACACTCGGATCTGCTCTTGGTCGCCCGTCAAGGGCTTCGCCACGAGTTTAGCCCTGGTATTTCGTATCGCCGAATTTTCAGTGATATAATGGTGTGTGCCCTGTCAATGTATTATCAATGCCAATACGATCTGTGACCATGAGCACACTTATACCGACACCGTCTGAATTCAGCACTTGACACGCACACGTTGCACCTTGTCGTCGGTTCTTGACGTCGACGGCCGTCCAGCGCGGGGCTCGTCCTCCACACTATCTCGGCAATCTTATTAGAGCTTGTGCCTCTTTAAACCCGCAGCTTGAGACATGCTTTCATCCTTGAACACTTGGCGAATCATGCCCAACATCTCCGTACCCAAATTCCCCAGTCTAGCACAAAATTTGATGGCGTACCACTTTGCGCTTGTACCGAGTCACTCGACTGGAGTCCACTAAAAAACACGATTTAGCCTGAACGAACGCTCGCAGGAGATTGGCGCTTGGCGCGTGTTGAAGGTCAGATCCCTCATCCCCGAGCGAGTACGGTGCGACGCACAGTCACTTGCGGAAAAAAATTTCCCGATAATTTTTATACAATCCTTGTAATGGATGAACGGGCGATATCATTGCATTTCTCCATGCGTAACCTTACGTGTGTCTTCTCTATCCATCGTTGGCCTTTCTTCGAGGAGCAACCCTTTTCAGCCCGGAGTCCCAAGCGAGTTCTCCCCTCGCGAGCCAAATCCTTTGTTCTTCTCTCAGTCCTCGACTTTCGGGGCGAGGGCGTCCCGGTTGGCGGGACAGGGCATCCCGCCGTTGACCGCTCGCGGTGTAATGAAATGCGGGGGTGGGGGCAGGGCGAGACTGGAAGAGAGTGAGGGTATGGGGAGAGGGGTGGGGAGAGACTCAGGGGTGCGTGGCAACTGTATGGAGAGGGGCCGTCGAGCGAGGGAAGGAAGGGGTGCATGCAGAGAGGGGGTCGGGGAAATGTGTAATGGGAGAGAGGGGGGGTGGCAGGCGAGGAGAAAGGGGGGGGGCGGGGAGAAAGGCAGCGCGACAGGTGCGAAGCCCTCCTTCCGACGGAAGTGAGAGGGCCTCCCTCCGACGGGGCGCAGTCTTTTTGGCGGCCCCGCGTATGTAGGGCGGCCTTTTCGGATGCATACTTGCCATGAAGAAAGGACACCGATAGCCCGGACAGTTGAAAGAGCAAACGGTCTACCGCACCACTTGCACCCCACTCCTCTCAGCCTTGTCGAGTTCGGGCGATCCGATTCCGCAACGACAACCAATTAGCGGGCATCTCATGGGACGCGTGTAAGTCGACAATGCTAAGGTCGTGACGTTTCATCCGCGCTAAAATCTCCATTATTGCGTACTCCGACAATCGGATTCGTTGAGATCGGTGCGGATCGATACTAGGTCGTTGTTTGGACTGGGCGATTATTTCGCTTCCTTCCTGAATATCCAAATCCCTCACCCCCAAATGGGCATCGCCCGGCCCCAAGGCGCGCGAGGAAGGGTTCCACCCACCCACCCACCCCCTTTTCCTTCCGTCAGCCAACCGTCTCGCTTTTAAATGACTCGCTCTCCCTCGCTCGCCGCTTTTTGAACGCGTTCGGCAAAGGGACCGCAGCTCCACCGCGATTCGTTACGGCTCTCCTGCCTTCCTTGCCCTTCTCATTCCTTCGCTGACGACGAGAACTGCGTTTTGTCCCCCATCTTCATTTTGAATTTTTCTACAGGATACAGACGTTCGTCGATTCGCAGATAGATGTTTTGCATCTTCGCTGGTGGAGTGTAGGATTATAAGACCGCTCAACGTTCCCTCCCGAACCGTCTAACACCCCGTGTGAAGCCGCGATGGATACGAAGCCGTGCGGAAGTGACCTCAGCGATCGACATCGTGGGTCGCGGAGTTAAGGATTTGTTTGAAACGAAACCCGCGATCGAGGAGGCCGAAGCGTCGGACCCTGTGTCGTCTGGGAAACAATCTTTTCTTCCCACCTCGCCGCCTTCCCATCGTGTGCTTTCGTCTCACAAGAGTGACCACTGACGTCATCTTATCCTGAGACTCGAGTCCTACAGGGTCGCCGTCTCGCACCGTCGAGCTTATCAGCGTCCAATAACCCCCCCCCCCCTTCTCCCCCGTATGCCGAATCCAATTTCCTTCAAAGCTCTCGTAGTAGGGTATGAATGGTTTCTGCGGTGAAGAGTAGGGTGGGAAAAAGTTTTTGGTGCAGGTGACTTTTGATTCCCCAAGCAGAGCGGTGCCTGGGAGTATTTCCGTGAAGGGTGAATTGTGGTGCGCCACCAACATATTCAACGCCACAGAGCCTTCATGCGAAACGGTTTCAATTGTCGTTGAGCCCGGAAATAAACTGTTTAGCAGCAATTGGTGACTCGGCTTTTTTTGGATTTATGCTCTTGTGCTGTTGCAGTGAGAAGTGAATTTCGAGAATCGTCAACGCCATTTTGTTGTTGTTACGATTGTTCAAGACTTGACAACGTGAGTCCAGTTAGAGTGCCGGCACATGGAGCAGCCGTATGTGTGGATCAACCTGAGGAAATTTATGTGACGGAAAATGTGAGGGAAGAAAAAAAAGTGTTTACGGAACTCGTGTGCTGACGGGCGTTATACACACAGTCGCCATTAACCCTGAGGAAGCCGTCACCGAGGACTGCTGACTGTGAGAACCCGGACCTTCGGAGAGTTGAAAGAGAAGGGAGGGGAGAGGAGGAAGAAGGAATACATCAGAGGAGGCGGGGAGTGTTTTATTTTTATTTGACGAATACTAATCGTAATAGCCGTCGGAGTGGATAATACAGGGTCTCGTCTTTCCACGAGTCGACCTACTTCCGTGGGGCGGTCCTCCTCCCGACGAGGAGCCTCTCGAATCGCCGCCGCGGGCAAGTCCTAGGAGGGGTGGTGTCTTTGGACCGGTGGGCTCGCGGAGGGCGGCAGCCGTGGCGCCCTCGGTGGTGGGCCGGGCGGGGGGCGCCTCCGCCCCCGCCTTCAGCGGCTCCGTCCGGCGGCTCAAGGCCGAGGACCGCGTCCGCCGAAGTAACTCGAACCAGAGGGCCAGGAGTGACGACGAAGGGACGTCCGCCGGTGAGAACCTCCTCCCGCCCCCCTTCCCCTCAGGCCCCCACGTGTTCGATTCCCTTTCCGGGCGAGAGAGCCTTCCGCCCGGGGCGCCGGCATTTGCCTGGCCGGGAAGAGTGCCGCTCTCGTGGTTGCTTACTCTTGAAGCTCCGAAACTTATACCAGTAGTGGGTGCGATAAATGATATTCCAGATTTTATTGAAAGATTTCAATTTTCTTTCCAAAGGAATCCAGATTCAACGGGCAACAAGACAACCGTATTCGTTCGGGTTTCAATTCATCATGTCGTCCTTTAAAAACTTGAAGTTACTATGTCTCTTCTGAATACTGCTCATTATTTCAGTGTCTACTTTTCTGACATCTCTGGCGCTTTCGTCTTCTGCATTCGGAACCACTATGAATCTATTATAGCGGTACTATATTTTTTATGGAACTTCCAGATTTGCATATATTCCTTCTTGGATTTACATACACTGAGGAAAGGGTCTCATGGGACCTGTCCCAATGTCAAACTTAAGAATTACCACAATTTTACTGCAATCCGTAATCATGGAATTTTGTTTGAATAGCGTCGCTAATGGTATACGAATATTCCTAAATGAGTATTGGAACTTGGGCCTGAACGGTGGGTTAAGTTCCAAACCGCGTCCGAACTAACGTCCAGAATTATTTGGTTCGAATGCTACCCCTGAATTGTCATGCGAAATAGCTAGAGCATTATATATGTACCTTCCTTAGAGCTCTAAAATAATAAACAATCAAGGCCTTCTTACACTGTTGCGATTTCAGCTGCAGGCCTACCATTTCTGAGGCAATGCCTAAGGAGGCCTGACTACGTTTGCCGTAACTTCAACCAAACAACCACAGCAATCAATTTGAGGATTGGCTTGACACGACCAAGAAAATAGGGTCAGACCCTTTCTCCGTACCGTCTGCTGCTTCCTGGGGGAGGAATCATATAGCTTGGAAAAGCAGAGGGTGTCCAAAATCACTTGGCATCGAACCCGGGTCCTCCGATCAGTTGTCGCACTCCCTAAACACGCAAGACTAAAACGCCCCCTTCTTATGATGGTTCTGTGGACAATTTAGTCCCCTGTAAACTTGCATTTAGGGATCGCGAATTTCTACTTTTTGACAGAAAGTAGAATATTTGTACGAAATCGTGGTTGGTGGAGACCGCTTGATCCATTCCTGGGCCTGGGCGGCTGATTTTCGCGAGGATCGACCCCAAGTAATCAAGAGGAAACCCTGGCTCCGCGAATTTTGGTGAATTTCGCTCTACATTTTAATGGAAAGCGTATATTTTAGTGAAAACAGAGGACACACATCCCTCGTAAATGGAAATGCCATACCGTATACGTTTGTAAAACCGCGGGTACGAAACTGCCTCAATCCGCATCCTTGGAATAAATTCAGAGAGGCGCTGTCAGGTTGCTGCGATGTCCCAGTGACTAGAATTAGTGCACTGAATGGATATCTTCCTGGGTTGTGTGCGACAGAACTTGAATAAATTTCGCAGAAAATCTATCAATTTATGTTTTGATTATCATTTGATTTGTTTGATTGTTCGTTATTGTTTCATTTCATTGTTCACCGTCATTAGTTGTTTCAATTGCAAGATTGTCATAGTACAGTCCTCCATTCTTCCCTATCTCTGACGTTGTAATCCTCTGTCACCCCCTGCCTGATAGCTTCTCTATTTAACGTCCTTCTTAATTTGCTTCCAATTTACTTGTCTTCTTCGCGGGATCTTACCTTCAACTGTCCCTTCTATTATATTTCTTATTAATCCATTTCGTTCTTCTTTGCCGTAGAGTTCTCTCCTCCTGGTCCATAGTCCTCTTTTGCTCTTCTTTACGTATATAGTTCCTCTTTCCTCACTCCGGCTATTTATTTATCTTATTCAGCATCCCTATCTTCCGCGCCATGTTTCAAAGGCTCTTTCTATTCTTCGCCGGTCCACTCTTCCAATGCTCCATGTTTCTGATCCATAGGGTGCTCTGATACATATGAACGTGTTGACGAACTGCTTTCTTTTTTGCAATCGTTGGTTCTTCGAGCATATCAGTCACTTCTTCTTCTTCATGAATGCCTTCTTAGCTTGAGATATTCTTCGCTCGGTGTCGAGTTATAATGCTGTCGAGGCAGTACATGAAAGATTCATTCCACTTGCCATAGTTTCACTCCTCGAATTTTGGTATCCGTCTTCAGTTTCTCACTTCTAACACAGATGGATTTTAGTTTCCTTCTAGTTGACACTCACATTATATTCCCACAGAAGCACATGGTGCATAGCAGTCAAAGATGCTTGCAGATCTGCGAACCGGAACATGTTGATTTCTTTGCCATTCACCCAATTTCCTGTGACGCCCAATTCTTTCGCTTCTTCTTTCGCCTCTTCTTGATATATGTCGAATGGTGCTGACGGCGGGTTGTATCCTCGTCTCTTTTGTTTATTTAACCTCAATGCTCATTCTATTTTCCGTGTGTATTGCTGCTACATGGTTTTTGTAGAGGTAGTGGATTGTTCTGCTGTCGTTGTAGTCCGTTGTAAGAGTATCTAGTACCTAGAACACATTGTTCCATTCCCCTGTATGAGTAAATATGTGTGTTGGCTTCTCCTTCTCTTCCTTGAGAAAGTTGGCTTGACCACTGAAAATTCGAAAATATGCGAGTTTCTTTTCTTTTTTGTGTGTTTCTGTGTTTTTGTTCGCTAGTGCTGACTTAATATGCATTATTATTCACATCCGCGAGACTTTCTTATAGGTTATATATATATATATATATACTCATATATACAGAAACAGATATAAGGAAAAGGGATAGGAACACACATAAAGGACGAGCACAATAGAGGCGGGGAAGGCGGAATCGAACGGATCACAAGAGTAAAAATATTTCCTCAACCGGGACTCGAACACCGGATCTTTCCACTTGCCGGGCGGATGCTCTTAACCACTTGAGCTATCGAGGAAACGTAATTTACCCTGAGATCCGTGGGTCTAATATGTCGCCAAGCGCCCCGATTCTTTAGCCAAGAGATGGCGTCAGGGGACTGTTTCACCCACCAAAGGAGAAATAGACAGTACACAAGAGGAAAGGACAGTGGTTTAGAATTCATACAACATCATACAGGAAAGGAACAGTGCGTTTCGTGGCACGCATAGCCAGAAGAAAGAGATGAGCCACATTGGCCAAATACACATTCAAACACGACTCTTGTGTTTACTCTTGTGATCCGTTCGATTCCGCCTTCCCCGCCTCTATTGTGCTCGTCCTTTATGTGTGTTCCTATCCCTTTTCCTTATATCTGTTTCTGTATATATGAGTATTTATTCGCCGTTTGGCGGGATTTCGTATATATACTACCTTGATCAAAAATTTCCCGGAATTTATTCAGAAAATTAAAAATACAAGTTTATTCATCTAAATCTATATTGTCCCCTTCAAAGTAATCCCCATCGACTGCAACACACTTATGCCAGCGCTTGATCCAATCCTCGAAACATTTTTTATATTCGGTTTTCGGTATGTCCATCAGTGCTTCCTGCGATTTTTCCATTACTTCCTCTCGGCTGCTAAAACGCGTTCCCCGTAATGGTTTTTTAACTCGATTGAACAGAAAGAAGTCACAGGGAGCCAAATCAGGTGAATTCGGTGGCTGTTGGATGGTATTTGTTGCATTTTTCGTCAAAAAATTACGAATAATGATAGCACTGTGCGACGGTGCGTTATCATGGTGCAAAATCCACGAGTTTTCTGCCCACATTTCTGGTCTCTTTCGGCGAATTGCTTCACGCAAACGTCTCATAACGCCCAAATAATACTCTTTGTTTACTGTCTGGCCTTCTGGCAAAAATTCATGATGCACTACACCGTTGTAATCCATGAAAACCGTCAGCATTGCCTTCTTTTTTGACTGAAAACGACGTGGTTTTTTTGGTCTCGGCTCATTTGGTGAACGCCATTCACTTGCCTGATGTCTGGATTGCGTGTCGTACTCATAAACCCACGTCTCGTCTCCAGTAATGATCCTTTTGATGAATGTGGGATCGGATTCAGCCTCGCAAATCATGTCTTTTGCGACGTCAACACGGTCTCTTTTTTGCATGAAATTGAGGTCTTTGCTGCTACACGACGGAAACCCAAATCATTAACCACAATGTCTTGGGCGGATCCATAGGCAATGTTCAAGTCCTCCGCTATTTCTCTGATGGTTAATTTGCGGTTATTGACCAACATTTCTTTTACTTTATCAATTTTTTCACCGACTTTCGATGTCGATGGTCTGCCACTGCGTTCATCATCTTCGATTGACTCACGACCACTTCTGAACCGCTCGTGCCACTGGTAAACGACCGTTTTTTTTAGAGAATCGTTGCCGAAACACTTTTCCAACATTTCCAACGTCCGTGCGCCACTAAATCCGTTTTTTACGCAAAATTTAATACAAGTTCGTTGTTGCAAATTTAAATCCATTTCTGAAATTGTAAAAAATCGCCAACACACACAGAGATAGATGTACTCTTGGCTACGTAACTTTTGCAAATGTCAAGTTATGACACTAAGATTTAAAGGGAATATCAACAACAGATGTACCCATTTAACAAAAAAAACAGAACTCAAATCGGAACGATGGGAGCGCCACACGGTGGTTATTCCGGAAACTTTTTGATCAAGGTAGTATATATATATATATATATATATATATATATATATATATATATATATAAATGTATGAGTGTGTCCCTATCTATTTTCATGAGAATGAATATTTGTTCGCCATATGGTGGGTTTTCGTGTTTGAGTGTGTATTTGGCCAATGTGGCTCGTCTCTTTGTTCTGGCTATGCGTGCCACGAAACGCATTGTTCCTATCCATTATGACGTTGTATGATTGCTTACCTACTGTCCTTTCCCCTTTTGTGTTTTCTATTTCTCCTTTGGTGGGTGAAACAGCTCCCTAACGCCATCTCTTGGCCAAAGAATCGGGGCACTTGCTTGTATAAAGCATCGCAGATCTCAGTATAAATTACGTTTCCTCGATAGCTCAAATAGTTAGAGCATCGGCCCGGCAAGTGGAAAGACCGGTGTTTTAATCCCGGTCAAGGAAATATTTTTGCACTTGTGATCTGCTCGATTCCTCCTTCCCCACCTCTCCTGTGTTCGTCCTTTATGTGTGTTCCTATCCCTTCTCTTTAAATATATTTCCACATGAAAGCAAATATGTGTGTGTGTGTGTATATATATATATATATATATATATATATATATATATATATATATATATATATATATATATATATATATATATATGTATACATACGTGCGACAGAAATGACCAGTTTTTACAGTGTCCATGGTTCTATCATTTTGAATAATAAAGCAGTATTCAATTAATTTCGATTCTGCTTGCAGTTTATGCGAGATGATTAGGCCAATGGTCAACCGTTGATGGACGTGTTTGTGATTGTTCCCTGTCTCTCTTGCCACAGGAGAAGTGGAGGGCAATGGACCCTATAAGCCCGCCCCTCCGCCCAAACCGACGCCGTCCCAACAGCAGCTGCAGGAAGCGGCCGCCGCCGAAGGAGGTGGAGCCGGAGGCGGCAGTGGCCCCACGCCTCCGCCCTACAGGATGCCGCCCTTGCCCATGGTGCCACAGCAGTTCCAGCAGCAGCAGCAACAATTGCCCGGGGTGTCGTCTCAGTTGTCGGACGGCCACCACTACCAGGGGGACGCGGTAGAGGGGATCCTTCCGGGGGCGCCAGAGGCCTCACCCCCTCTCCACACCCATTCCAGCAAGTTTCCGGTGAGAACCATTCCCCCCCCTCCGTCTCCCCCTTGCGATCTGGGGGCAGTCGTCATTTCTGTCGTACTCCCCGGACCCTCCCGTATTAACCGACGTATTTTTTCAATTGTTTCGTTTTTAAGACAAAGGTTCCCGTAAAATACAAGGTTAAAATTAAAAGTATCGGGAAAAGTTTAGGGAACATAGATTTATCCCAGATATTGCTAAAATGACTTAAAATTCTTCATAGTGCATCCCTTGAGAGCGTCGACACACTCATTCCAGCGGCTTTTCCACGACACGAAGGCTCCCTGGTAGGCGGATTGCGGAAGATCCTTTAAGGGTACATGTGCAAGCTTCTTTGACTGCTATTAGTGTCCCATGGTGGTGTCCTTTGAGGAAGGATTTCAATTTTGGAATGAAAATAGTCTGCTGATACCAAGTCGGGACTGAAAGGGGGTTGGGGAATTGCCGCGATGCCGTTGCAGAAGGTCTTCACAAGCAGACACTCGACTCTGCCATTGGTCGTGCGTCCAACGATCCTCGGCACGAATTAAGCACAGATATTTCGCGTCGCCAAATTTTCAGTGATTATTGAAATGAAATAATTGACTCTGTAATTCCACACACTTATTTAAAAGCACGATACACGTTTCATCATCAATATAACCTGATGATGACGGAAACGTCGAACCCTGGGTCGTGTTTTTAAATTGAGTGTGTGGAATTACAAAAGTCAATTTTTTCATTTGATTTCAATATTTCATATAAATTCCATAAAGTTATGCCGGAGACAACAAATTTCAGTGATAATGGAGTGTGCGTTGTCACATTCTTATCAATGCCAATCCCACGATCTGCGATCACGCTCACACTTAACTGACGGTCTGAATTCAGCACTTCACGTAAACACGTGAGGAAATTATTTTTACCGACTCTTGTTATACACATCTTGTATTTATTCCACTGTAAAGAGTATATCTTATACAAGGCCATCATAAAAATATAAACATATTCAAAAGTTGGAAAATATTTACTCATGCAGGAAAAGTATGTTGGGGTTAGCGTAAATGACGTTAATGTCGGAGATAGGTTCCTGGTGCAAATAAAAACTTTTAATGCACATAAAATATGCGCATAGTAATGGAAGTGAGATAAAATATTATCATGAGTTCCTAAAAGAGCATGATTACATTCATAGGGAAGGATTAAAATATAAAATTCATAGGGAAAGATTAAAATATAAAATTTCATATTTGTTTATCGATTTAATTTGGCGGGGTTGAGACATATAATGCCTTCTTCCACCTAAGCCTTGCATTACATTGAAGGCAATTACATACAAGCGAACCCTAGATTGAGGATAAACCACCTCGGTGGGAATTGAACCCGCGACGTCTGGGTTTATAGGCGAGGACGTCACTATTCCGCCGGCGGCATAGTGATAGAGAAAAATAACATTTCGTTTTAAGTTTTAACAAACATAATTTTAGGGAAACAAAATGAGAGACAAACAAATCATGTGAGACACGTCAGGAGTTTCTCACAAATTAGAATGATAGAGACATAATATGTTTGTGATTTAGTCCCTTGCAAAAGAGGCCGGTGGAGTATTGATTAGTTTTAATGGACTGTGCCCCCCTCCCCGTATATATGTGTGTGGCCGTGGCATTGATGCTCTTTGTTCCTCCCCACAGATTGAGCGAGAAGTGATAGTGAGCAGTGCGGAGAAGGCCTCGGACACCTTCAAAGCAAAAATCCCTCTCATCCAGGACTACGGCAAGCGGCTGGTGGGTGGGGTGGTGAGTGGGGGAGGGGTGGGTGGGGGAAGTGGAGTAGGGGGAGTTGTGGGGCGTGGAGGCGCGGGGACTTCTGCCGTGGCACCCGACGCCCCCGTCAAACAGATGGCCTGGACGGAAGCTGCGGGGAAATCCCCCGGGCGCAAGGTGGTGCCCAACATCTCACAGCAGCAACACCACCAGCACCATCACCAGCAGCACAAGCCCCCTCCAAACACAGTGAGTGCCCTTTACTGAGAAGCACTACAATGTGGTCTCACCCTTATTGTCAGTCTGGGGGTCATTGGCTTGTGGCAGCCCTCCGAGCCATCCTCTTCTTGAGAAAATGCCTCATTGCGCCCACCGAATCCTCCAACTCCTGCTGGTACATATTGCGTTCGTACCATTAGCCACTCATTACTCCAACAACTCTTGAAATTCCTACAGTTTAAGTCTTCAATGAATTGTGGTCAAACTCATTTATTACTATAATGTTGTCTTTTGCAGATTTAGAGATAAAAGATTTGATTTTAACCATTTAAATATTTTATTTTGTTTGACTTAATAGATTATTAGTTTGCTGTTGCCAGTTATGCTAGATTTTCAGTTGTGAATACTCATCTGCAAAGAGTGTTTCAGAAACATTTGTTGTCTCTTGTTTGAACTTCAGATGTCAATGATATACATACAGGTATATTAGGAATATGAATGGACTGAGGACTGTTGCGTAGGGAATATGAACTGAGGTAAGTGGTAAGTGGAGCTGATTGAATGATGGAATACTTCCAGCTGTTGGTAATATTATGGAATTTAACATATTGTTGTCTCCCCATGGGGAAGCTTTTTATCCAATTTAATACTGTTCCTCTGATAACATTGCATGGAGTTTTTTTTTGGAAAAGGATAACATTATCTTTTGAATCAAAAGTTTAAGAATAATCATTGAAGAAAAATTTACTGATAACTTTTTCTGTTTGCTCCCGGGAAATATAATTCTGAGGAAACTGAATATGTACTGCTGTGTCTATTGTAGATCTGGCTTTGAGCAATTTATTTTGAGAATTGGCATTTAAAATATATCTTTTTAGATATGAATACATTCTTTTATGGAAAAAGTTTTCAAATATTTTTGAGAATTAATATGGCTGAGCTATAACTGCAAATAACTTGTTTAGCCATCTCTTTTGAACAGAGGAGTTATGACTGTGATTTTTAGGGAGGTGGGAATAATTCCATTAACCAGAGATTTGTTGATTATATGAAAGTTAAGATTTTAAATAATGTCACTACATTTGGCTATGAGCTATCCAGGTACTTCATCAGCTCCTGATATTTCCTGCTTTATTACCAATAAATTGTAGTTCTTTTTTGTGTATAGGTTCCAGAAAGATGGATTTTTTAGTATTTGTACTACAGTTTAATTTGCAGTGATATTGTTTCATCCAGAGTTGCCTTGATATTTCATTTGTTAATAAAATAATCATGTAGTTTACTTAGAATTGAGTGAGGATCAGTGATTTCCTTTTCATCTATCTTTAATTTTGAATATTTTCATTACTGAAGTAAGAATTTAAAGGATTTGTTAAACTGTTAATTATGAGGTGACCTCCATAACCTTCTCTCTCCAGCCATTCTTTTAAGTTCCCCTTCATTTGAAATTTGGCGCCCTAATTTAACGGGGGCTAGAGCCACCATATTGGTGTATAAACGTCCCTACACTCAGTGCACGCATCTTGTTCGGGTAGTGTTGGCAGATTGTGGTTCTTCTACTTTGTTCACGTTGCAAACTGTTGAAATGTGCACTGCAATAGAAAATCCCATGAGCTGTTAAGTGCAATCGATGATTAGATTTTTACTGGCAAAAAACCACTAGCCAATTTAAATATTGATGGGCAACTTTGTGAAGTGTACGGAGATGGAATAATGAATGATGGCGTAGTGAGGCAGTGGTGCATTCAGTGTAAAAATGACTGCCTCAATGTTCACGACAATGACCACAGTGGTTGACTTAGCCTTGTGATAGATGGACCTACAGATGGCCACTTCTTGGATATCTGTGTGTTCAGTCACAGGACAAGTTTCCCGAGGAATGTCACCAGCTTTGAAGTTTATTGCCAGTAAAAACCTAATTACTTAACGGATTTTGTGTTTGGTGGGATTTCCAATCGAATTCTCGCTACATGCAAACGGTGGTTACCTTCTGTTCAGCAACTGTACCATATAAAGCCAACTTATTAATGGGAAAATATCTGCATAATATATTGGGAAAATGTAAATCATCAGACTAGCATACTTATTTCAAGCTGAAAAATTACAAGCTTGACAAATCTTAAGAAATAAAAAAGTTGACTAATTATGAAGTATACTGGGATTTTTCTTTAAAAAGTCTGTGGGTAGTCTCACACTAATTTTTTATTCCACTCATACCTTACATACACAAGAACCCTCTGCCATTGATTTAAACATAGCTAATGTACATGACCTACAATAAGTAACCTCCGAAATCCACGTGAAAATTGTTACTTCCTCAAATACCTCATGGTTTTATTTTTGAGGGTGTGGCATTTTATGTTCATTGCTGTGATTCACCGAGGGTCAGCCTTTAGAGTTTTGGACTGGAGCTTTAAATGCTGATTTATTTATGAATTGTTCAAATGTCTCATTGATGCCAGGGGCTTGAATTCATTTTGCTTATATTACTCTACTGAGCTCCAACCTCTTTGCATTGTTTCTTGAAGCATGTGCATGGGGGAATATACGGTCAGCATTTCCAGAGCCCGGATGGTAGCATTCATACCAGGCAGCTTCGTGATACTATGTCTCCCCATCAGTACAATGGGTAAGCATGATAAATCCTGCCTGTGTGCATCTGTCAGAATATACTCTTAGTCCCTTACTCAGACGAGCTAAAAAGATTTGATATTTCATCTTTTAATTCATTGTCATTAAACAGAGCTGCACGTGCTGCAGCATATTTCTGCAGTTATTGGCCTCTCTTTCTGTATGCCTGGCTAATGCCCTGGTAAACCTTGACCTTGCTGCGTATAGAGATGTTCCATGTAATTGTGCATATATATAGGATACTATTTTTGTATCAGTATAAATTCCTAGTAGTTTAGCAGTTTTCTATAAAATTTGGTTATGTTTCCACACCTGCGGTGATGACACTTCTGTGCTGTTTTGTTCAGGGGTGCATTGGTGGGTATCACATGTGATGTCACATAAACTCACTTTGAATATCTAAAGCCATTGATTTTTCCTGAGAATTTGTCCAAACTGATCAATGAAAAACTGCCCGGCCACCCAACTACTTCAAAATAACACCCTCCTTCACAAAATGTTAGCCTTGCCCTGGATTTTGGGTGAGAAAATGCAATAATATAGCTTTCAGTTTAACTGGAGGGGGAATTTTTATATTTTTATGTGCTTTAATATTGATTGATGTGTGGTTTTTAATTTATCATTGCTTGCTTACATTGTGTTGCATGCATTGCTTACTGTAGGCAGCAGATGGGAGCCATACCTAGAAGGGAATGGAGCAACAGTACCATGACTGCAGGGGATGATGGACCCAGCCATCGGAACCCTGGAGAATATGCCCAGTCTCATCAGCAGTCAATGAGGAATGACTCAGGAATCACCTGGTCTACACCAAATTCCCAGCAAAGTGTATGTAACATATATGCAGTGAGTTTACAATTGAACTTAAAGCACTTTATTTTATTTTACTGGATTGTGTTTTGTTAGGAGATATTTATTTGGTGGTTGTATCCATCCAAAAACCTACCTTAACTGGTAGATTACTTTATAATAATAATTCCTGTAATCAGCTATTTACTCTCTTTCTTTTTGAAGCAGGGAACATACGGCAATGCACAATGCAACTTAGGACCACCAAAGGTGGACCCTGCTCAAGAAGATGCCAAAGGTGAAAGTACTGTCGTTAACTCTGGTAGCGTGCGGCAGAAGGTGGATGAGATGGAAGTGGAACAGCACCTTTCGAGGACCGATTACGATGTGGAAGCGGGCATCATGGATGGCGAGAAGGGTGCAGGGAGACTTTCAAACCAACAGTCATCGAGCAAGCCGTTCCCGTCTCGCACCTACCACCACATCAAGGACATGATATCGAGTCGTTTTGGTGGAGGAAGCAAGGTGCCACGGGATGCCATGGGAGGAGGGGGAGCTGGAGTTGGAGATGCCGAGGGTCCCTTGGACACTCCGGCACAGAGGGGTGGTGGGAAGGAGACAAGCAGACCTCAGCAGGGGCTCAACAACTCAGGGTGCAGGTCAATCCCAAACCTGAATGAGGCCAGCTCCTCGAGGGCAATGCCGTGCATTCCACAACAGCCATCAAACCGCAAGTCAAACAACCTTGCAGACAGAGACGAGGGGCACCAGAGGCCAGAGGGTCACTACCAACAGTCGCCAGCTCAACAGTTCCGCAAGACTGACAACAGCAGCGGTGGCAACAGGGCAGACCTCGGGCAGAGTGGGAACGAGCAGTGCGTGGATCAGCCACACGGTGCTGCCAGGAGGGAACTAATGCACCAGAAGGGGGGGTACCAGTGGGCCGGGCCATCGGCTGGTGATGATTATGGGCACAGTGGGGTGCGGAGGAATCCACGCCGGGAGGGGGTGGAGGTGGTGAGACATGATGGCAATGAGCGAGGGGATGCACAAGGGGGTCAGCAGCAGAAGGGTGTCGGGGGTGGGGACAAGAGGAGGGAGGATTCAACACCCGAGGACTTGGTGCTCAGGGAGTCGATGCAGTTGGAGTTCTCAATGGGGTCCATGGGGATAGGGGAGCCTGCATTCTACAGTACGCCCGTGGGGGAGCAGGGGAAGCAGAACAATGCCAAGTTCAGTGGCGCGTACGCCTTGAATGGCAGTGAGGGGGACATCAGTGCAAGCGGAGTGCAAAATGTGAGGCAGCAGCATGCGCAAGGGAATTCTTCCTCGGGTGGCCATGGGAACAGCAGCCACCCACCCACGCAAGGCTTTGTCAGTGCTAAGTAAGTTCTTTAAGGGTGTGATGTGTTTAAGGCAGCTGAGTGCACAGTGGTCCAGAATGCATCAATGCTCTTCCCATTGACTCAACACCCATCACAATGTAATTGATTCATAATTTCTAAAAGTAACGGTGGAATGATCTCAAAGTAAGTAGTTATGGCACTCCCTATATTCCAGATTGAAAATTGTCAAGTAAGATCAAATTGATAGCATATTGTGAAACATGACTCACTCTTGCTAAGGAATTTCATTAGCATTTGTGAAGAAATCAATGGTAATTACTGGGTCAAATCAATGCCTAATCATATTTTATTAAGACAGGTCAGAAGTCAGTCGTAAAAGTTGTACCCTAATGCTTTATGATATCATAAAAATTAAACAATGGTTTAACACCAGCTAATTATCAACTTATGGCTTAAATGCAACAGTTTCAATGAAACAGTTTCAGAGTGTAAAAATCATTCGCCTTGACTGGGACTTTAAAATGAAAAACATATCACAAATTGACAAATACTTTTTGAGTCAAGGTACAGGTATAACTCTCTCCTTCAAAATGAGAAATTAAGAAAGTGTTTTAATGCTTTAAATGCTTGTATCTCCCAAGGTAGTAAGGAAAGGTGTTCACATTTTTCCATGAAAAGGAAAATGTTAGAGAGCTCTGTAAAATATTAGTTAAAAAATTATTTATGTTCATGTTTACAACTGTGGAACTTCACTCGATGAGCATAATTCATTCTGGGATCTTTATCATAAAGTGAAACCCTCATTTTAGCAAAAAAATGTTCATGTATAAATTAATTTAAAATATGGCAATGCATTTAATGCAAAAAATAAATTATACCCCATGTTTTTTAAAGAAATAGTGTATATACATAGTTTAGGGTTGTGGATCATATTCATCTTTTCTTCTATATTGGAATGAATCACATCTGTTTAGAGACATATGTATTTGCTGACACTTCAAAATTATGTGAAAATACATTAAATATTATCATTAATTAAATTTTTTGTGTGCATAGTCACTGCCTAATTAAGGTGATACTGCTCAATGCAACAGTTTCCTAAGCTTTCCGATTTCTTGAAGGCTCGTGGAGATTATGAATGGTAAGCTAGCAGGGGTTTAATTTTCACATTGACATTTATTGACCCAAAATAACAGTGTAGGATGGTCTTTTAGTGGTTTTTGCTGGGCAATGCATTCTTTTTTTCTGTTGTACGAGTGGACTTCGGCATTTTTTTCCAGAAGAGATGTCTACCAGTCTCATCACAATTAAAAACCTGTTGCGGATGGTAACTCTCAGAATATACTAGCTTCTTGGAGTCACCAATGAAGTTCTCTGCTGACTCTGTGTTGAAGCTTAATGCTTCACTGGGCATCACTATGCTATGGTTGCCAATTCTTCATTTAAATCTCCCCAACCACCCATGGCTTTTATCAAAAACTTTTTCTTCAGCTGTTTATGATCCTTGCACCTTCTCAACGAGATTATTGAAAGTCATTTTCCACTTCTCACAAATTATATTCTCGTAAATGGTTTTGTATTGCAATTGCTTTTAGTTTATCCGTATGAGAAGCAGCCTTTCAACATTGCTGAAAATACTAACCATTGCATGAATATTCTACTCACTCTCTTTGAAGCATCTCCTTAGTATTGTCCTTGAAGAAAATGTAAATCGATGATGCAGGCCAAATGTATGTTTGTGCTAGATCAGACAAGCTCATGTCTAGTTCTCGCTCTTCAGTGATTTTTACTTTTCATTTCTACATTTTTTTTATTCTCTTATTGCTCTCTTCTTATTCAGGAACATTTTTTCAAGGGGTATTAACCCATTGGCTTACAAAGATGACAATTCACCGGTCTCGCATATTATTTTTTTTCTACTTTCTTTTGGAGCATAAATGTCAGATAAATTCATAATTTATCTTCTTGATTACTTTGATTTTCTCATTCTACACATTCTCTGGAAGTTATCATATTGCAGTTCATATTTTGATCTTTTATAAACTCTGTGATTTCAAAGTATTTTCATTTCATTCCGTCTTCATTTATTTGTTAACCCAGTGCACATCCAGCACTGACTTATTTTGTCTTCTCTCACTCCTAGCCTCCTTCTATTTGATATAAAGTATTGTTCATATACCTATTCATAGCCAACATAAGATAAAAGAAGTAATATTTCACTTTGTATACTTGATGAGTGCCATCCACTCAAGGTAAATAAAAAATACCAAAATATTTGTCTTCATTGAACTTGCTATTATGAAAGAAATAACGCAATTTTTTTTGCTGCGACACAAAAGTGACCTTTCATCTTTTTCTGTTTGTTTCTAATTCAACTAAAAAGATAGAATTACTGAATGAAATCGTGGCCTTCTGGTAATGCACGTTACTCTGCTGGCAGTATTCCTGCCATCACAGCCACAGATGCTTGCCCTTGAGGCCATGTGTACTTGTACTACCCCCGGTGCAATGGCTGCCAAAGAGGGCAAGATTTTGACCAACGACTATGTAAAACAGTTTCCTTTTGATAGTGACATCAGTGTTATTGATAACAGTGAAGAAAGTGACACTGATAATTCTGATTATTCATAAAATCTGAGGAGTGTGAAGGCACTGCAAAATTTTCCAGAAAAATGAAGGCAGTATTTTTCTGGTGCATCCAAAAAAGACCTAAAACTAAATGGTAAAACTTAAAATTTGTTAATGAAGAATTTGCAGTTATAATTCATTATCATATAGTTTCTAATAATTAGAATTCAGGTCAGGTGAATGTTGACGCTGGGTTTCTGTCCATGCATCCTCCATACCCATCCGTCCCTCATGGCACAAATGACCTCTGCTGTCAGTTGCCTCCCCTAATAAACCACCAAAAAAACTACCCAACTGCAACCAAAAAAAAAATAAGTTGAATAAATACATTTCAACAAAATAATGTCCATGTTTGATGTAGCTATTACATTTGCTAACATTGTAAAATTCCGTGTAAAATCCTATTCATGCTGACAAAAGAACAGGAATGAAATAATGAGACATTATAGTGCCTTGTGTGAAGCAATTCAGATGCATGAAACGGAGCACGCTTGTGAAATATGAGATCACCACTCATGTATAATTTTTTGGACCCAAAGTAAGATTTCTCCTGATGAGATGCCTTTTCCCCTCAAGCTTCAGCAGGTTGAGTGCCAAAGGCGTGAAGAAGGAGGAGAAAGGAGCGGAGGGTGCTGGGCAGAGGGGGGGCAGCAACCCCACCCCAAAGGGCGGCGGGGGGCGTAAGGGAGGTGAGGAGGAGAGCATAGAGGAGGGTGTGGGGAGTGGCAGCATGGGTGGGGGCAGCTCGGACTACGAGAAAGCGGCACGGAGGAGTGGGCGCTCCACATCCACAGACTCAGGGCGAGGCACAGCTGGCCATGGTGCGGTTGGGGGCAGCCGTAAGGGCACGCCCCACGAGGGTGGTGAGAAGAGGGATGGCCCTGACCCAGCATCGCGAGCTGCTCATTACAGCCAACAGCATCCAGGTACTGGCCTCTCCCTTTGACCTTTCCCCTTTGCTTAAGGGATGGGCATCTGGAAAGAGAACATATATCCTCGGCTAGAGTCAACAAAACATGAGAGAACTCAGTTGAGGATGTTCGTACAAACAGCTTGCCATCATCAGGATAAGGAAGAGATAAAATGAAAGTCCATCCCTCCACAAAAGCTTCCAGTGACAACGACCGTCACTATACCTATTGCTGAGCAACATTACATGTATTTCCTTTAATCTTCCTGATGATGCTCACGGTAAGAAGCAGGAAACATTGAGTTTTTCATTAATGAACACAGCTATACCCACAAATATCTAATAAGACAGATTAATAGAAATTATTCATGGCACTTATTCATTATTTTATATACTCTCTTTTAAAATAAGTTGTTTTATTTTAGGTAAGAAATCTCTAGGAGGATTTCAAATATTGATGTGAAATGTGTTCTCAATGTTGATGCGTCACTTATAACTTTCTTTGCTAATTGAGTGATCCAGGGAGTAAACTTTCACATTCATCTCATAGATATTTGAAATTAACCCAAAGTAATTAATGGTTTCTGGCATAACTTTATGGAACCAATTCATTATAAATAAATGAAAGGACTAACTTTGTAGTTCCACACGAAAATTTTCGTGTGGAACTACAAAGTTAGTCCTTTCATTTATTTATTATTAACCCAAAGAACAAAACATTTTAAATTTTTATTTCTTATTGTTATCTTTATTTGACACTTAAGGTGATAGATTTGGTGTCCAGGTGAAATGAATAAAGCTAGTTTTTACTACTCAAAAATTGAGCCAAATTGATAAATTATCATCAGCTTTATTGTTGTTGTATAGTAAATCTATATCATCTGGAGAAATTAATTGAGTTGCCTTAGAGGAGGTTTGAAGGTAAACCTGCTATGGAAGCTTGAATGGAAACTTGTGCCAGGGTTAATCCTCACGGCACACCCTATGCTACTGGAAGAGTGACTGAAAGAACAGCACTTACTTGTACATATAAGTGTAAACTTTTTGTACCCAGTCAACGAGTTTCAAAGTGTAGTGAATCTAGTTGACAGCAATATATTTTTCTTGTGGGAACACAATCTTCCATTCTTTCCTTTAGAAATGGATTTTAACAAAGTTTCAGCCTCAACCATCTCTCAAATACATTGAGTTCTGGTTTACATAGAGTTCTTTTTGGTTTTAGTTCTCAGGTTCTTTTTCATAGTTCAAATCCTTGTGAGATTTTAGTGACTTAAATGGTGTCAGTCTGGTGATTCTAAAGGTAGCGATCGAACAACTATTTAAAAAATCATATACATGTATATCATCAATGGGTGGGGTCGGACGGGGGAAGGCAGGGTGAAGAAGGGAGGAGGAAACTGTGGTGGGTGTGTTGTAAGCAGAGAGACGGTGATAGGGTTTGGTGGTTAGTCACTGAGTTCGGGGAGGGGGGGGTAGAGGTTATTAGTGGTTCTTCGGTGGTAATTGAGGAATGTCTAGAAGGGGGAGTGGAAAGGGAAAAGGTGTCATTGGTGATGTTTTCCTTTCTTTGTATGCTGGTCAGAATGGGCAATTGTTTTTGGATGCCTATCTGTGCCTTCTTCCTCTCCTTGCGCATCATTTGTGCCATGAAGTCTGAAAGTTTTTAATCAGTCCAGATGATGCTACAGTATAGCGAAACTAGTCGAGAACAGTAAATTCTTTCCTGTGAAAGAAGTCTTTGCTTATTTCTTCATGTTTTAGCATTCTGTTTAGTTTGATAAATGTGTGATTTTAAGGTCAAATTAGTCAATAGAAATTTGAATTTAATACATTATGTATATTAAATAAGATGAAAAACAGAGTTAATGGAATTTAAAAGAAAATTGACCGAGAATTAATAAATGTTTGACTTTCCATCTTCATTGCAGAGCACGACACTGAGTGGGTTGATGTTGTGGAATCTGAGCTGCAGCAGATTTTGGATCCAAAGCTCCATTCCATGGATGGTGGTTACGGAATGACAATCTCTGGCGTTGCCAATTCAGTCGTGAGTGAGAGCATGTCCATGACGCCTCCACTGCCCCCCCTCTCTCCTGGTGGCTCACCGCCCTCATCCCCACTCTGCGCTCACAAAGACAGAGGGAAGCACTACAAGCTAAGCTCCAGGTAAGTCATTTCTACTATTCTTTTCTTTGTTTAGGGAGAAATTTCCTACACAACTGGAACAATCCATGGAAACAGCCAACATTTCCTTCATGTACTCATATAGTAGTAGTATTTAGGGGAGGCGACCGACAGCTAAGGTCATTTGCGCCATAGGGGATGGACAGGAAAGGATGAAGGGTGGAGAGAAACCCGGCGTCGACATTAGCCTACTCTTTACGAAAGGCGCCAAGGGGTCCACAGCTTAACGTCCCATCCGACGGACGGCGTACTCACTCAAAGAGCCCTCCACAAAGCACCTCAAGTAGGGATCGAGATACCTCTGAATAATATTCAACACTGCCGGGATTTGAACCCGCGCCCTCAGGGTGGGAAGCCAGTACGATAGCCACCAATCCCGATCCCCATGTACTCATATATTTTATAAACATTAGAGACATTTCATGGATGGCATATAAACTCATTATTTAATGTTCGTTAATTAATTGTACATGGCCTGTCCAGAAAGTGACCTCTGTTCTGGTGTAGGGGAAGTAATAATGAAGGGATCTGAATGGTCGCTGTATTGACCCACACTAGTGCAGTATGCCTTCAGTCGCAATGTTTGGACGGCTGCACCGGTTGTCGATTGTTTTCCAGTAGCAAGTCAAAATGAGCAATGAAATTGGAAATCTCGCCAAATGTGAAATCTTTTTAGTGATAAGGTTTTTACTGCCATTCACTGTCACTCATTTCTTAGTCAGTGCCCAGGAAATATCCTGGGCACTGACTAAGTAATGAGTGACAGTGTTGTGCATCAGAGGAGTTGTTGTTAGTTCTAGAGTAAACGGTAAACATCCATGTTGTCCAAGAACTGGCCATCCATCCGTGGTGAACCATGAACTGCTCCAGAAAGCCCAAACTTAGCTGCAGAATTCGACTTGCTACTATAAACAAACAAGAAGCAGCCTTTCACACATGGCAGCTTGAGGCATTCTACCCTTGTCTGTGTGTGTGTGTCAATACAGCAAACATTTAGCTCACCCTGCTTCTTCACTTGCTGCATGCAAATGAAGGTTACTTTCTTGACAGCCCTCATACATCGTCCTTGTTTAGTAATATCCTAATAGAAATATGTAACCATATAATTTATGACTATTGCAAAGAATTTCGCTGCCATGTAACTTTTTATTTAATCCATATGTTTTAGGGTATTCTCTAAGAATTTATTGTTTCTTTTCCAGTATGCCATACATTAACAAGTCCTCGGGGCCAGTGGAGCAGAAGATCCACGGTAGCAACAGCCACATGCTGGCCCACGGTGGTGTGCCGCATCACATGGTTGGGGGCCAAGGGAAGGGGGGAGGGGGATTGGGGGGTGGCAGCTCTTCGCGCCTCTACCAGGCCATCTCACATCCCAGTGGCATTTCCATGTCGGTGACCAAGGGGCGGCAGCAGGAGAGAGGGGCGGGTCCGGGGAGGGGTGTGTCATCCTCTGCAGAGGGAGGTGGGGGGATGGCGGGTAGGGGAGGTGGAGCGTGGTGGCCTGGGAGTGGCCGAGGCAGCAACAAGGGCTCCACCCCCGGATTCACGGACCGTGGGCGTGCAGCCACAAGGAAGGACCAGCAATACCATGGTGGTCCAAGCAGCAGTGTAAAGGCAATGTTGGGTACGGACATTCTTTGAATATGGGTAGCTACTAGACACATCACCGCAGAATCAATCTCATGTGCAGTTTTTAAACAATTGCAAATCATAATGGTACACTAGAATCACAATACACGAAATTTTATCTTAGTGAGAACCTCGTATTGTAGTTTTCATATTTAAAATATGCAAAATTTGCCAATGGATTTGTTTCAGCCAACATTTTCATAAATGATGGCTTAAATGGATGCAAGTGTATTCATGAATCATTTTAGGATCTAGCACTTGAAGCGCATGTAATGTAACAAAAATGTATTTCCGACTAATTTTCAATCACACCAACTTTTTTGTCAATTTGTATTAAATTTCACATTTCTCCTTTGATTAATTTGATTGCTCTCTTGGATACAAGGTTTGCATAAAAAGTATTAGTAAAAATATTTTCCTCATGTGTGCATGAATTTTTGAATTCAAATTGTTGGTTAACCCTCTTAGTGCAGCGGGCCGATATATCGGCTCTTGCGTAGGCTATTGTTTAAATTGTTGTAACTTATGGTTTTTTCATTAATAATTTATGGTTTTTGTGCTATCGATAGGGTGAATTCCATAAAATTCACATTTTTTAATTTTTTATTAGCAATTTTAAATGCTTTTCAAAAAGTGTAATTCTTACTATAATTTTACGTTCAGTTTTGTACATGTCGGGAAGCTCAGCCTAATTGTCTGCTCGTTTTTTTTTCTGAGTGGTCTTTCCACTTTGAAAAGCCACTGAAAGGCTACTAATCTGTGTTCATCTGAAATCTCTTGAATGTGTTATGGTGTGGTGGTGTTGATATGTAACTGATTATTTGGACTTTGTTGATACGATGGAAATGAGAGCACTGCTTTGTAATCATTTTGTTTTCTCTTGCCATCTATCCTATCTAATCATTTGCACCCTGTGTATTGGATTACATTGTCAGCAGTTCTCTGTGAGTTAGAACTTCGTTTTTCTCTGCCTTTAGATTGGAAGTACGTTGCCGCAGTCTCAAGGAAAGGGGAAAAGTCCCAATTTGACTCAGTGAGATTAGCCTTTTCAACAAAATCGAACTATGCAGAGGCTGACAAAAAAATTTGCAATTCACCGGTTTTTCTTTATTTATTTATAATTTTTTCTACATGTCTTTTTGATTCTTTCTTATATTTAAATATGGTAGTTTTATTGTAAAATGTTTTAAAAAAATATTAGTATTGTGTCTAAAAATCGAAATATTATTGCTAAAAAAATATTCTTCAAATTTATAATACTGTAATAATTACATTTATTTTTCAGATGATGTAAATGTATAACATCATTATTAACCACAATATTTTATTTTAAAATAAAAAAACTGCATATGGATATCTGAACAAATAACTTCATAATGTTTTTTTTTCCTAAGGTGATACATTTTCTTAAATTACCCTTCGCACTTCTCACTAGTGCCCCTGGAATCCCCACCTCACGAAGAGGGTTAAGTGTGCCCATGATTGCAGGTCTTATTGGCATTGAGATGACGGTGCACACTATTATCACTGAAAATTTGGCATTGCAAAAGATCTGCACCAAACTCATCTCTAAGGTCTTATTTGGTTATCCATTCAAAACCTACCTTAACCAGTAGATTTCCTTATAATAATAACAGGGGTTGTGGGAGGTCAGTCCTCATCTTTTGAACCAACTTTAGGGTTGACTGCAGTGGCTTGTAAGCATCCTTGTCTGATGGCTATGAAACTCCTGTCATGTTATTTATTCCAAAAGTTGACAGTCTATTAATTGCAAAGAGAAATTTGATATGACGGTTATGCATAGTGTTTAAGATGGAAAGCACATTTGATCTGGACTTGGTAGTGTGACTCTCCTCCTTAATGGACTCGATCAACTTCATCCTCAGGCAATGCCATTCCATTGGCATCATTTGGAGCACCCCCAGGATTTGACAATGGGGACATGACGTCGACTACTACAGGATTGGATCTTGACTCAATGCTCGATGGGCTGACTGAAAACACTAGTGAGGAAGACATGAATGCCACCATTGACACCACAGATGCCCATGCAATTCGAAAACAGCTGGAAGGATTGGAAAACATGTACTCGGAGGTAATGTTTCGTTGATATATACTTTATTCCTCTAGGAATCTATACCATAACTACATAGAGGCTATGTCCCTATAAAGCAACATTTGTATTATGGAATGGGAATATTGATACTGCACTTAATGATGAAATGGATCGTTAGGAATTTTATTTCTAAAAACTATTGGATTGTAAAAATAATTTACTGGAAATATTGAAAAAATGCCTGGATCAATCATGATGCCCTCAGTAGTACCACAAGTATTTGTTTAAAAAACCTGTCCATTTTATTGAATCATTATTGATTATTGTGCATTTAGTGATTTGAGGTAATAAGAAAAAAACTACTCCATTTATATCTTTGTTACCACAATTTATATTGCTGTAAGTCCATATTAGGTTATTTGTCTTTACATATAATTATAATTTATTTAATTCACAAATCACAATATATTTATATATTGTGATTTGTGAATTAACATTTATTGTATTGAACATGCAACTAACAATACATTAGCCAGACATAAGTTTTTTAAATAAATGTCTCCTTGTGGAACCAACTTGGAGGGGATTAGGATGATATGGTCGCTAACAAATTGACTTTCCACCCAGAGGGTCTTGGTTTGAATCCTAGAGATGACAGATCTTTTTCATTAGTATCCTGATCACTACTTGAGGTGCTTCATGGAAGGCACTTTGAATGGGTATGCTGTCTTTTGGATGGGACGTTAAACTGCGTACCCCTTGGTGCCTTTTGATAAGAGTAGGCTAATGCCAACGCTGGGTTTCTCTCCACGCTTCTTCCTTTCCCATCCATCCCTATTTGTGTCAATGGCCTCAGCTGAATGTAACCTCCCTTGATTACTACTGCCACAAATATGGCCATAAGACTGGTGCACACCATATCTTATAATATCTGGATAACTAGAAACTTTAATGAAATTAAAGCCAATTGGTACTGCACAAACCTCAGTGGTTTCATTCCATTTTGAAAACAATATAAAAGAGAATCAAATTATCCCCTGTTGAAAGTGTTTAGACTTCAATTCCTGGTTCTTTTTCATAGGTATTGAAACTATTGGGTGTTAAGAAGCACGGAAGTAGATATCAACCTTCAGATCCAAGGATAAACAAGAGGAGAATGTATGGCAGCCTGTCATCTTTACCTAGCTCCGCAAGCAGCAGACCGATGAGGGATAAAAGACGACACGAAGACCGTAAAAAGGTGAAAGATATAAAGGTATTGATGAAGCCATTGTTAAAATCAATTAACATATGTATTTATTTTGGTTTCCTTCATATTTGGTTGCAGTGACATCAAGCATAGGCCTTACCTAAGCCTACCCAATGTTACTTAGTGTGATCTGGCCAATGCTTTTATTTTGGTTGCTTAATGCTGTTTTACATCTATTTTTTATGAGATTCCTTTATCTTCTATTTAACAATTTTTGATAGAAGTATACACAAAATCTTTTCAGGGTATCAACAAAAGGTTTCAGAGGTTGGAGTCACATGTTGTGACACTGGCTAGAAGCGTTGCTCATCTTTCCTCCGAAATGAGGACTCAGCACTTGATGATGCAGGTGAGATTTACTTGCTTTTTAGTCATTAAAAACATATTTAAATTGAATAGTGACGTTAAATAAAATTCTAGTGAATCATGGAACCACAGAACAGAATTTTTAAGCCATATCTGTTTTAATGTAATACTATACTACCTTAATTTAACTGCTAGTGATGCTTAACTCACCGCACCATGTACCATTTTCATATCTCCAATTTTTTGTTGTCATTTAATATGAGGACAACCTATGAGCAAATAAATGTTTCATTTAAGAATTGGATGCTTGGTTATAGTCAAGCCTTAATTTTTTGGAGGTTACATGGTTCTCCAGTGGCATTGCAATTACCATTAGAAATTGAAGTTTTGAAAATGATTGAAGAAATTGGCTGGAGTTCCCGAGTTAATGATTTATAATTATCTAAATTCAGAATGACTTTGTTATAAATATTTGATGATATTAGTCTAAAATAAGTGTTGGTCAAGGCACAAGAGCCTGCATTCAATGCATTTTTAAAATTTATTATTATTTTCTTACTGATGAAATTTAAATTTGATATGGCATGCTTTCATGATTTGCAAATAGATACAATAATGTGCTTAAGTATCAATCAGTAATAGTTTGAAGTATGCAAATATGCTCAAGTGCCTATGTTAAAAGTTAAACATGAAAAATGTAGAACCCTCAAATTTTGTTTGGACTAATAAGTCCTGAGATTTGAGCGAGGAGTCAAATATTGAGTCGAGCCTTCCTTTGGGAAACATACAAATGGATGGCTGCTAGAATGAGAAATTATCATAGAAATTGCAAGGCCAAATATGAAAACTAATATTTTGAAAGAAAAAATATGCTTTAATCTATATTAGAATACGTACACCATGTACTGACATCCTGTATGGACGTCAGTGTATTTGATGTGATTTCCTCTTATCTCTGTCATTTGTGCACAGGAAATAGAGACAATGAGAGGGGAGATAGCCCAGCTGAGAGCTCAGCCAATGAGGTCTCCATCTGTGCCATGGCTCACTGCCAAAGGCCCCATTGAAAAGGACAGCTTCTGCAATAACGTCCCTGCCCTAACTAACCCCGAAAGGGTGAAGAAATTGACCAAATTCTTTGGGGATGAGCCCCCACTCTTAAGGATTTTCCTCAAGAAACTTGGCTACGAGGTGAGACTAGTTTGACAGTGGAATGTACTTTTTCTGAATTTCAATAACTTACTTCTGTTTGATATGCCCTTTGTTAATGCTATTTGTCAATATAATGGCATTGTATTACTGATGTATTGGAGTATCTCTTTCTACATGGGAGTGGCATTTCAATAAATATACTGTCATGATACAAGATTTAAATACAATATCCATGTTCACTCCAGATGATAAGAATGAAACAACAGCTAAGGTCCTTATCACTATGGATTCAAACTACACAACTGTCCACCTAATACAATGAAAATGTAGATTCTTTTTTAGGCATTTAAACAAATACTAAATTTTCTTGTTAATACACCATTGTATTGTGTTGATGGATTCTTGGAACATCGCAGGATAAACTCCTGATGATACTATGTTTCGTGTCTGTACTTATATTCTGACGAGATCAATCAGATCTCGTATGTCAGGCATATGTGAGCCAATGGATCAATAAACATTATTCACATTAGTGTGATCATTTTGATTATTGCTTGCCATTAAATTGTGCATGTACCTTGATTAAAATATTAAACACTTATTTCTTTGAAATTGTGGATATTTAAGTATAAATTTGAGGCAATTGTGAATTTTTATGTGTGTTACGTGCTCTATGCTCCTTTTTTATGAATATAGAATAAAAATATATATATATTGCTCTGTCTTCCTCCGAAGAAACAGTAGTACTGTCAGTACTACTGTTTCTTCTGAGGAAGATGGAGCTAATTTCCGTCAAAATTATTAAGAAATAATGTGTAAAATTAAGCTCTAATGGACACAGACAAAAATACAGAAACACACAATTACAATATATACATTACCAATGTATATATATGTATATATATATGTAATTCATATATATTTTACACTTTATATATATATAATATATATCATATACATATGTGGGTCATGGTAGTCTAGGGAGTAGAGCATTGGATTACTGACCGGAGGGTTCGATTCCCAGGCAAGCCTCCCTGGGCACCTGCAGCTCCACCCAAGCTATGTGATTTTTCAGGTACCATATCTTCCTGGGAAACCACAACCGGCACAGGGAAAGGAACTGGCCCCCTACCCTGATGTGTGAATTTCACACGCCGTATAGGGCTTAGTACTGTGAACTCTACCATCACCTACCAAGCTGACCTTCGGGTTGATTACTGTGTTTAAGGTTTATATATATATATATATATATATATATATATATATATATATATATATATATATATATATATATATATATATATATATAAAATTTAGCACTAGTGGATGCAGTCAACAACACAGAAACAATCAAACAAGAGACTCTCAGGGATAGAACTGCCACTTCCAACTGGCAACACTGCTTCCACTGAACCACCTGGTAGTTCTATCCCTCTTGTCCTTGAGGAAGGTGGCTGCAACCACTAAAAATTCAAAACTTAGTGAGTCTCTTGTTTGAGTGTTTCTGACTGTGTCCACTAGCCCTAAATTTTATACATTATTTTATACATAGTTCAGTCAGTTATTTTGACAGAATGAACAGTAGGATCGTACGTGTTTACAGGTATACATGTGCATACGTGATGAGTTTAATATATATATATATATGTATTTTTATAAAAGATGTATATATAAGATTTATATATATTACACACACACACACACACACACACACACACATATATATATATATATATATATATATATATATATATATATATATATATGTATTAAACTCATCACGTATGCACATGTATACCTGTAAACACGTACGATCCTACTGTTCATTCTGTCAAAATAACTCACTGAACTGATTTAGCATACTTGTCTATTTTTGGTGCATCTGTCTACCACATTTCTCTGAATCCACTCATTGGGTTAATTTAAATTGTCAGAAAAGATTTAATCTAATATGGGATACACAGGATAGAGCAAGCTGAAATGTGGAGTGATTCATTTTTAAATCAGCTGTATCATACAGAGGATCAAACTCAAGTCCCAGACCTGTGTGTTAGAAATAATTGTGAACTTCCCATACACTTCCATGGGTTAATGATTTATCATATATTTCATATGCAAAATTTTCATTGTTTCTTTTGTGGCTGTTCTTTGTAGTGAATGGAAATGATTTTACCAGCAAATCATTCAACTTATCACAAATTGATGAAACTTCTTTGCATGTCTTTGACAGAAATATGCATCGGCCTTTGAGCATGAGAGGATAGGGTTGGTGGAGCTGCCATACCTAACTGAAGAAAGACTTCAGAAGATGGGCATTCCAATGGGTCCTCGCCTCCGAATACTTCAAGAGGCCCAGCTGTCATTCTGCCAGGAAAATGTGAGTGTTTATGTCGTGTGACGGATGAACAAGGGCCATCCACAGTTTTCCTTTTAATCATGGCCAGCCAGCATGAGACCAGCCTAGTGTAAAACATGGCCACTGTTGTGTGGGGATAGAAATCAACATTCAAAAGGCATCTCATCGCTCTTTCAATTCAAGAGCCTTGGAGAAGCCGTCAGGACGTTGATGCAGCTTCAAAGGATTCCACGGGAAGGAAGGAAGGCCTGGAAGCAACCAACCATCATCGGTACATGCAGTACTCGAGTGATGAGAATGGCAAAACGGATGAAATGAATATAATGTGTGCATTTCTGTATATTTTTTTGTACGAGAGAATGAATTAGTAGTGTTTGATAGAAAGAGAACCACAGAGATTATCTCAAAAACTCAATCTGGGACTGACTGCCTCCTATGTGACACAGTTTCGCATGTTCCAGTGATCATAACTGTACCTGATCATCTTATGAGAGTGAACAATACACTGCTTTTGATTTGTGTTATTTGGACAAAGATTAGAGTAATGGCAATACAAGCTGATAAGGGTAATCTTCATATTACTGTTCCATTTTAGTAAGGACTCAAGTCTTCCTGTGTTACCAACTGCAAAACTGTGCTTGCTGCACTTAGCCTTTTGGTTTGAAGTGGGCAATCTGAAATGAAAATGAAACTTTCCAAGGATGTGTTTTTATTAGTTTTTTTAATGAATAGTACACTTCAAAATAAGAATACTGTCTATCTTCCAATTATGTATAAATAAAAAATTGGTTATTAACCTCAACCAGTGCATAGCATGATAAGAAAGTGCTGAAATTGTATTGATGAAACCCTGAATATTAAACAATTCACAACCATAAATTAATAAAGACAACTTTGTCATGCATTTGGACTAAACTTAAACACAACTGTGGAGGACATTAATGAAGCAAAACAGAATTTCTTTGAAAAAATTTTCATCTATAACTTCAGCCATTTTAAAAATGATTTCAAATATGGACTAGAGTTGGAGGGGGTTTTCTCAACCCAGCATTGGAGCGTGTCTTCCAAGCACCATCCAATACTCTATATAATTAGTTATTTTACTAATACAGGTATCACCATATTATTCATTATTTCAGAAAGGAATTAGATTAAACCTGAGGCATCATGTTTAATGTCTGCAGCAGAGTTACCTCCAAACTCTTAAAAAAAATATTAGAGCACTGCTTCAATGCCCCTAGGTGCGTCCCATGGAGCGTGACCCATAGAATCTCAATGGTGGTTTCAAACAGTAGTCTCCTTGAACATTGTTATGAGTTGGTCACTGACTTTTACAGTAATAACTGAATTGGCAGTGTCCCCATTGGAATCAGAATCCTTGCTGCCATCATCTTCGGCTTGCTTTTCAATGGCAGTGACTTCCACTGTATGATTCTCGAGTGGCTCTGCTTGCTGTTCGATGATGGTGCCTCTCACCTCACAATTTACCAGTGAACCATCCTCTTTCTGCTCCCCTGGCCATTCTCCGGAGGTGGTAGGATGAGCTTCTGCCTTTGGTGGAACATTGCTCGATTCATTGCTGCTGTCATCACCCTCCGGCCCACTCTTATCATTTGCCTCTGAGATCTGGGATTTGTTCATGTTTTGAGCCAGCTGGATTTGCTCATTTAGCAGATTAGCACGTTTGACGGCCTCGGGGGAGCCCTTGCTGGCCCTCACTTGGATCAAGGCCAGTTCTTTGCAAGCCAGCTCGTGAATTAGGTCTGAGATCCTCAAAGGACGTACTTGATTTGAACCGAATCTTGGGTAGTACCTCTGGGGAGAATAATCGATGATTAAAAACCAACAAATTTGGATATTTAAAAAGTAAATGGCTATACCCAGTAGCTCACACTCATGCGCCTTTAATGTAAGTACTGAAATCTGATGGAGATTAATCATTTGCTTGCATGAACTTTCGTTATTTTCAAGGAGTCATTTGCACAAGGGATCATTTGCCTTGTGTAGAGAATTAAAACTGAAGGAAAGTGAGTTTCAGTTACAATCAGAGGTGACAACAGCGCAATTGAAACCAACTGCTAGTATATTTTTATGTGAGCTACAAGGATTTATGCACACGTATACATATGAAGTAACTTATAACATTGAAAAAGAACAGCACCATTGAATGGCAATAATTTCCCCAGGTGCACAATAAGAGGCAAACTTAAGACTTGACTCTGGCATCAATGGAATATTAATGTTTTATCCCAGTGGCTTTATTTGATTGAGAGTTTAAGCGGACGCCTCGATAGCTTAACTGGCTAAAGCACTCGACCGGATATTGAGGGATCTGGGTTCGAATCCCAGTCAAGGCGAATGATTTTCAAACTCTGAAAATGTTGCATATGTAATATTGTTTAAATATTGTATAGTTCTTCACACAGGGAAGTAATATTTGAACAGTTGTGGCTGAATTTGTTGAAACTGAATCCTATATGAACCCAAAATATAAGAATTGGAATTAACCAGAAAGAACAAATTTTCAAGCTCCAGGGTAGCATGGAACAGTTTTCTCACTGTGTTCAGTTCTGAGAGATGTTGGAGGGGAATAAAGAATAACTTGTGCAGTTGTGGAGAATCTAGGGGTGAGTGGAGAGGAATTGACTCGCAGAGATTGTTTAGCCACAGATCTATTTCCTAAAAACCTTGCCACATTTTTAGAAAATGTTTAAATAAAAGGAGACATCGCGACAGTTGTTCATAGAAAAATGTCTGTTATTTTCTGATGCCATTACTTGTATTAATTATATAAGTAATATCATAATTCATATGTAAAAATATTATCCATAATATTAATGCATACACTCATGCACAAAAATCTGATAACTGAAAGTTTCAAGACTGGTGCATATATGTCGTCTGTCGAGAGAGTAACTTAGGTTTTGATATACAATATGAACCTAGGGTCAAGACAAAGGTTTATTGTATACATTTGAAAGACACATTCTAAAACCATTTTTTAACATAGTCACCATTCAAATTGATTATCATTTATTATAACAATACACAAGCTTTTCAATTCTGTCTCTGAAGAAATCTACCACCAATTTAACCTAATTGTTTACGTAAGCATGCAATTATGCACCACTGTCAAACTGCAAGTATGTCTTCATAGCATTGCAAGCATGTCTTCATAGGTGGTCAGAGGTAAATTGGTGATTTTCATGAGTTTATCATTTATTATCACCGTCCGTTCATCTGTCACAGGTCTAAGGCAACCACTGTGGTCCTCGTTGTGAACTTTGGTGCTGTGGCCATTTTCGAACTGAATGCACCACTGCCTCATACTGCCTTCCCTAATTATTCTTTCTCCATACATACTTCACTAAGTTGCCCATCAATTTCAATTGGCTTGTAGTTTTTTGCACTAAAAAATCTAAACACAGATCGTACCTCACAACTCAAGGGATTTTCTATTGCAGCTCACATTTTAATAGTTTGCAGTAAAATGGAAAAACTACATCAGGATGCGTACTGAGTGTAGCTACGCTTAGACATCAAGATGGTGGCACTAGCCCCACCCACTGTCACGCTAGGCGGAAACGTAAGTTACTTTCTGGACATCGCTCGTATAACCAAACCTCGTAAGTCTCATTCTAAGTGAAGAACTAATGTGGAGGGTGAGTCTTTCTATGTGAGTAAGAGCCTTTGTCTCTTACTCACATAGAAGGATGACAATCATTTCATTCCTGTCCGGAATGGCCCCGGATCCGGAAGGCTCTGAAAGTAGATTAACACCCTGACGCTTGTTTTTGTTGTGTGTTGTTTGGTCATAACCTCATAGTTCACGTCAGTGAGGTGGAGAATGAGTGAACAAGCAAAGAGCACTTGGAGAAAATACCAAACTGATGAACGGTACTCTTCTCCTAACCATGAATTAATTCAGGTTGACTTGCATTATTATTTGGAACTGGACAACTGGGACGCAAACTGAAAATTTATCCGAGTTAAGTTAAAAGTAATATATTATGAGTATTAGTTAATTGAGCTATATTTAATGTTAAGCCTGGGAAAATTATTAACATAAAATTTTAATTTATCCTAATCCTCAATTCAACAATATTTGACTTACACAAAAGCTCATTTAAAACGTTTACCCACTTCTCAAAGAACAAATTATTCATTAAAGAAATGACAAATAGATGCCATGCATGACAAAAGGTGGAGGAGTGCCTTGTTGAAGTTGTCTCACTTTCCCTCCCTGTATCAATCCAAAAGGATTCCTATCAGGATCCCCTTTCATAAGAGGAATTAATGTTTAACATGTCAAGTTTTACATTGTTTTCTAATAATAAAACATATATTTCATTAAAAAGTTGACAAAACAATAAAATTAATGAGTTGAGAATTATTTGAAAAATCAACTTTTTCATTTAATCATTTAAGGTGTTATTACCCAAGTTTGGTAACTACTACAATGGGCTAATTCCAAAGAAACTGCATTGGAGATACCACAACATTGACTTTTAACAGAGTCATCAGCTAATATGCATTTCAATGCAACAATTTCAGAGTGTGGTCAAGGGGAAGGATTTTTACACTCTGAAATTGTCCCATTGTAGTATAATAGGATTTATAGACTTCCAGACAGCTTGGACTGAGTACTCGTAAATCAACTAGCCCACATACAGATTGCCTGGGTGGTGCAACCCAATTGTAAGAATTCTGTGACTCTAATAATAATACTTTATTCATTTTGAAAAATGGTACAACCATATTAAATGTCGTCAATATAAATATTATTCAAAATATAAACATAAGTTCTTAAATGTAATGAAGATTGTCACAAAATAATTCATCCAATGAGTAAAGTGGGTGAGCAAGTAACCCTAGACCCTATTCTTGAAACTCTGGATGCAGTCCAATTTCAACTGAGTAGGCAGATAGTTTTATGTACAGTCATATGTTCACATTATCAAATATGTTGTAAGTTGATGATAATCTACAATAAGTAGTATTCAAATTCGATTGACCTCTTGTGATGCAGTTATGGATGTGAGGTCTAATTTGGTAAGTCTCTAGATTAACTTTCACATGAATCAGATCCTTAAAAATATGTATAAACTCAATTAGTAATTAGATTATTTCTGTTTCAAGGTTATCTAGCATGGAAATTTGTTTTTTAAGATTTTGCATCACCATTGTGACTACTTTGTTTCCCGATCAACGTGTACGCTAACAGAAAATGCTAAATTTACTGTGCTATATCTGTTTTATAGTAAATATTTTGGAAATTCGCAAATTTTGACTAGCTGGCCTCCCTTATATTAATATAAAATTATTAGCTCCTTTAAACTCTTACTCATTTACCTATTCATGCATAATGCTTTAGTTCACTTAACAATTTTAACTAAAATAATAAAACAACCAAGATAAATCAAGGCTGTTCAGTATCATATGCATTCGAACAAAATATTCAAGTCACAATATATTTATATCAATCCATTCTTTTCATTTTCTGGACCTACCTTTAAAAATAAGCTATCAGGTCTCAGGTTAACAGCCTTACAGAAAAGATCCAGGGCAGGCCGGGGGTCCTTCTTGATGACCATCAGGTAATGACCTTTGTGGCAAAGTGTCTGCAGTTGTAAGTCGGGCTCAGAATATTTTCCCAACAGCTTGTCCAACTGGCTTAATATGTCAACCTTTGCCTTGTTCTTAGTCTTGGTATTGTGGGCTTTTTGTTTGTGAAAGCTTAACACAATGAGCCCCAGCTCAGCTCTGTAGTGATTTGAAAGGAAAAAAGAAACATTAACAAGTTTCCTACACTTACAAATACAAGGAATTTAGATACGCCTTTGCCTATACCTGCCAGAAATTACATTCCTATGTGTAGAACTTAATAAATATCGGTTGGTTACGAATCATGTATATTAAATACCATGTCAGTATTTTTATTGCATAAAAACACCAAAAAAATCGCTTGTTTGCCCTTGAACTCATTCAGCAAGTGAGTTATGGAAAAATTCTCTCATTAGAATGCTTGAATATGCTTCAGAAATCTGTCAACTATGTCATTTTGTTCTGACTACATATTCCATGCTAATCATGGATTCATTAAATTCAGGATTTCCAAACTCAATTCCATGTTATGCCTTCCAATACATGAATCAAGCTGAAGACGGATACATGAATCAAGCTGAAGGTGGCTGGAAAATAAAAAATTTTTGGAAAAACTTTTGGTTTTTGATAAGACCTACAGCGACAAGATATTTTCCAGGACTCGAAAAATCCAAGTCTTCCTGAAAAAGATTAACTTTACTTGGCTATGATTCTTTTCAATACTAAAAATTCCTATAAAATTATCACAGTAATTGAATAATTATACATTAATGGCTGCATTTAAAATTTCTGATTATTGTTGGTATTCTACCGGTTAGGGTAGGTTTTGGATGAACATAGACTAAAAAATTGTTCAAATATACAATTACTTTCATCTCCTTACAGAAAACACAACTTGAAATTGGGCATTACAGTCCCTCTTAAATTCCGCATACTTCCTTCCTCTTCTGATATTACCTAACATCCCTATGCTATTCCTGCTATGTCCTCGTTTGCCAAATATTCTCCCCTCCATCACAATCTTCAACATCCCACTGGTGATCAATATGCCCTTCATCCATTTTTCCTGCCTCCTTATGATTTTTCCCAACAATCCCCTCTCCTCCTCAGCACTTACTCATTTGTTTTCCTTTCCATCCACTTCTTCTCCATTCTTCCCCACACACATTTCAAAAGCCTCCAATCTACATCCATCCTCCTGCTTCAATGACCATGTTCCCGTGCATTACTATGCTCCATATCAAAGTTTCAATGAGCTTTTTCTCAACACCCTTACTCAACATCCCTGTCATCAATTCTCTCTTTTTGAAAGCTTCTTTATCTAATACAATTCTTCTTCTTGCACCTGTGAGACTCCAACCAATTTGATCCAACACTCTTCTGGGATTAGGAAACTGCTCCATATACTCTACTTTTTGCCCACACATTTTAAATGAGGGAAGACTAAATTTCCAATGGAGTTTTTATTTTCCATGACTATGGTTTTATCGCAAGACAACATCAACAGGCCCCTCCTATTTTAACGTTTAACTTAGCTTTTCTCTTCCTAGAAAATCACATTACCTTTGTTTTATTAATACTTATATCTCATCCCATACCTACAGGGTTCGTCCGGAAAATAAGTGTACTGAGCTCAGGAAAAAAAATTTATTACACTTTTACATATCTTAAGCTAATATTCCTCAAAATAGGACCCTTGTGAGTCGATACACTTGTTCCAGCGGCGTTCCCATTCCTGGAACGCTCCCGCGAAGGCATCATCGGGAACCTCTCGAAGACTCGTCGTCGACCTCTTCTCTGCCCTCCACGAACATCTTGTGCCACCGAAAGATCATGTTTCTGGACATGGCTGACTCCCCGTAAGCCTGGTTAATCATACCGACAGTTTCGGTAGACGATTTCCCAAGCTTTACCGCAAATTCGATGGAATAACGCTGCTCCAAAAACTTCGGCATCGCGTTCCGTGACGTGGGTCGAGCGTGGAGGTTCGCGTTAACAGAGCTCCTCACTACACCACAGCTCAGAGCCGACTGCCTTTTTCAGCGTCGCTTGCCAACATACCCCCCTCCAATCGCAGCCCGTCAGAGCGGTGCTGGGCGCACCTGGAGCGGCGCGCCCAGCCCAGGAGTCAGTACACTTATTTTCCGGACGAACCCTGTATAGCACTGACCTTTAAATGCACTCAACCGAGTTTGCAACCTCTTGGCTGACTGACAAACTAAAGCTAGGTCATCTGCAAGCCTAACTGATTTTATAAATTCCTCTGACTTTTATTTCTACCTCCAGTTATTCCCATGCTTATTTAGTCATCTCCTCCCTGTATACATTGAGCAGCAACGGTGATAATGGACAACCCTGCCTGACACCTCTTCCTAGCACTGCCCATCTGGACTCTCCGTTCCCCAACTCGCACCTGAGCAGTCTGAGACATGTACAGGTTGCGGATTAGCCTCCTGTCACTCCAATCTATTCCTATTTTCAGCGATATAGTCATCAGTTTTTCCCAATTCACTCTATCAAAGGCTTTTTCGAAATCTATGCTAGAGGAAAATACATCTTGATTGTATTCTATATTCCTTTCAATTAGTGATCTCATTACTGCAATGGCATCATGTGTGCCTCTCCCCTACCTGACTGAAACTGATCATCCCTAAAGTAATCTATTGCCTTGCTCTCCATCCTTTTATTGATGATCCTGAGAATCACTTTAGCTGCATAGGAACTAACACTGATCTCATAGTCTTCCAGCCAGATTCCTTCCTAAAAGATGCTACGAATCAGTCAATACAGTCTCTTCCTACAGCGATTTCCTCGACTGTTTAGTGGTTCTGAAGGAATGTTGTCTACCCCCAAGGCTTTATTTGATTTCATCTTCCTTAATGCATTTTCTATCTCCCCATCATGTAAGCCAGGACCTAAGCTATTGTCATCACGTTGTACTCTCTTTCTATGTCTAACCTTGCTGGCTTGATTCCTTTACAATACAAGTTCTTCTATATATTCCTGCCATCTCTCTTGGATCTTTTCTGGTTAAACCAATATTTTCCAGAATTATTTAGGTTTGTGGTGTTAAAATTATAAGTGGCACAAAACTAATTCCAGATGCAGGAATGCTTTTTTCAAACAACAACCCCTGTCATTTATCATGTATTTTGAAATAGAAAATGATCTCTTTAACTCCCATGGCAGTTACAGGGGTGTACCTGAACAAATCCTTGCCAAACAGACTTAAATAAATGTCAGCACCACCTCCTCTAAGAATACTTTCTTATATTTTTGATTCTATTCAGAGCTTAGAATGAGGTTTGGAATACCTGCTCATCTTTTTAGCTTGAAACTTGAGAGATTAGGGCAATTGTATTTAAATATATAGAAACAGGAATTTCCAAACAAAGATGCAAATTCAAAGATGGGCAGCAAAAAGGATTGCCTAACTACCAGAATTACATCAGGTAACTCTCTCAAATCCATTACTTCTGTTTCTAGCTCTTAGTGTGAGTGTTTCTCGTCTCCATTTTGTCCTATGCTTGTCCCCATGCTCATGAACTTGGTTGTAAACATGTTGAAAATATTGTTGCCTCATCCTGCTTTCCTTTTGATTCATCACTCATTCAATGAGAATTAACCAATTATTGCATTATTCCTGACTATTTTTTCAAAATTATCAAAGGGTTGAGGCCCAATGAGCCCAATGATGTCAGCAGATCAATGGGGGTTTTGTTATGGGTTTTGAAATAACTTTCATTTGAAAAACTAAGGCAATGTGAAAACCAACCCAAAATATCACCTTCTGCCATCCAAAGAATTTTGCTATTCTTAGAGGAATGAAAATATTTTTGTCTTAACTTTTGTCTTAATGCTGATTCCCTTCATGCTACCCATTATGTGTAAATCAAGTAAATATGAGTCAAAAAATACATGTATGGGAGCCATGGACTGTGGCTACATTTCATGGTAAGTGGGATTTTCTTTGGTAGTTTTAGTGGCTTGCATGCTACATTTTCATCATCTATTTGTTCTGTGAATACTACAAACCTATGTGATCAAAATATGGGCTTTCCTTAACATTCCATAGAGTGCCCCACTCTCTATATAGATGCTCATGTAATTCATGTTACAGAGAAGGAATCTTTATTTCCCAAGAGTAATTCATGGCTTTGGCATAGAAATCAAAAATGCATGTTTGGCCATCATAGAAGGTTTACCTCTCAAAAGAAGGTTTCGACAGATATCTAACACCCAGGACATTTACATTTAATGTGCCCTTCTTATATAAGATTTTTTCCCACAATTTTTCTTTCGGAATTTCTTTCTTCAGTTCCTCACTCACACTTTCGACCAGCTTTCATGCTATTTCTCGTCTCTTCCCTTCCTTCCTTTTCCCCAAATATCCAACATCCTCCCTTCTATTGCTGCCTTCTACCCTCCGCTCCCTACATCTCCATATTTCTCCACCCACTTATTCTCTTGTTTCAGATATCACCCAACAACTTCCTCTCTTCTCCCAACAAATTTTAACCACATTGCTAGCCTTCCTCTCCACTCTTCACCACAATCTGCAATCTGTGCTCATCCTAATACCTCAAAGATCAAGTTTCAGACGCATACAAAACTTATGCTTCATATCAAAGTCTTAACGTATTATATTTGTCATTGATTCCCTTCTTCTTGCACATGTTTTTGTCAATAAAATCTTACCCCTAATGTCCATCTCAATGGAGCCCATTTTCCTCCAAAATACTGTCTAAAAATATCAATTACTCCATCTGCTCTAGTTTATTCCCTTTTAGTTTTAATTATTCAAGGACATAGTAGTCATGTGGGTAGAGCACAGGGCTAATGACCGGGAGGAACCAGGTTTGTTTCTGGGCAATGCTTCCAGGTTACCGTCAGCTTGACCTGAGCTGGGTAATTCTTTGGGTATCAGATCTTCCTGAGAAACAGGAAGAGGAACTGTCTCCCCCTCTCTACCTTGATCAGTATATTTCACATGCCGTTTGCCTCATTACTAGGTCAGCTCCACCCTTATGTATCAAACCAACGTTTGCATGGATAACTGTGATTTTTTTCAAATATTTCCAATAAATTAAAAATTCAGGGCTAGGGATCTCTGGTCACCGGTAGGAATTGCGCCACACTGACCTGTATGAGACATGGTTCGGAGAAGAAGGATTGGTGGCTGCCATCCGGAAGAGGCACTCTGCCTTCTCCACTTGGCCAATTGACTCCCAGAAGAGTCCTAAGGTGAGTGCTGCCCCTGCATGACTCTCTAGCTCTGAATCGCCTATCTCTCCATGTTCAGTGTCGCGGTCCTCCCCTGCATCCAGCAACACCCACATGGACCTCTCCGCAATGGATACAGCCTTCTGGGCTGCCTCGGGACACAGTTGCTTGATGCTCCAGAGGTGACGGGCAGCCAAGGCGTAGGTGTGCACGTTCTGTGAGGCACACTCGACAGCGGCCTCGCAAGCGGAGATGGCCTTCTTGGCATACTCCCTGTAGTTCTCGTTCAGGCTCTGCTTGCGCCGCACCTCAAACGCAGCATTGCGGTAGGCATTGGCGAGGGATAGGGCGTGCCTGGCATTCCATGGTTCCAGCTGGCACACTGCCTCCATCGCCTTTAGCATCTCCAATCTCATCTCCGTCTCCCTGGATGGGTCCTCTGAATCTGACAGCAGCAGCTGCAGGGATGATGCAAGAAGGTACTGCCAGCGCCAATAGTCCGGTACCATTGACACTGCCTCCCGGGCTATGTCCACTGCTGTGGGTAGCTGGGCATCCGTGCAGGCAAAAACTGAAGCCTTGATCCCCTTGATGGCAGCCTCGACACCTTGGGACATTTGCTGTTTCTTAAGTGCCTGTAAATCATCAAAAGAAATGACAGAAATTAACTTAAGAGGCAGGTATGACCAGTTAGGTTTGATAGTAGGACTTGCATTTTATCCCATTCCATAAGAACTTCATATGAGGGCTTTCCAAAAAGTAACTTCTGTTTTCATGTAGTGTGAGAATCAGTGGAGGGAGCAGATTGGTCACTGTATTGACACACAGAGTAGGTCAGTACGGGTCAAGGTGTGGCAAATAGGAGGTCATGCCACTTGTTGTTTGTTTACAATTACAAGTAAAAATGAGCAATTCTTTAGAAATTCCCATCAAATGTGAAGTTAGTTCTGTGATAAGGTTTTTACTGATAAAATACTTCAAAGCTGCTGACATTCATCTTTTGGAAATTTGTGCTCTGTACAGACCAGATGTGATGAGTGACAATGAGAGATGTGTATTGATGTAGTTGTTTGTTTAAGAGTGAACACTAATGTGACAATGACAGAAGTGGCCACTCGGAAGTGCTAAGCAATGAACTTTAACTGAAAATTGATGAAAAAGTTGGTGAAAACCGGCATTATACAGTATCTAAAATCTTTTGATAGGTCTTTACCGATTTCTACGACTCTGTTGCATGGGTACACAACTGAGAAGTTAGACTACAACATGTTTTACACCTGGAGGAATGTGAAAACTAGTCCAGAGAATTGGCAAATGTTTCAATCTCTTTGGCAAATTAGTATAAAATAGGTGAGATATGTAGTTTCCAGATGAAAACAATAAATTTTCTATATCTATTCCAATGTAGTTTTTATAGCATAGCAGAGGTTACTTTCTGGACAGCCCTTGTAGTTTGGGCTAGTTTCTTTTCCTCTTCCACTTGAGTTTTCACAGTAATATCTTGTTCTAAAAAAAACTTAAGACTTCAGCTAGGTGAGGCTTCCCATAAGCTCACCTGGATTAGAACCAAGACCCTCTGTTCAGTAGATGAATATTATACAAACTAAGCTACCATGCTGCCTTGAACACAATGCATGGAAAATTAAACAGGTCATATGAAACATTCTGATAAATATCCTAAAATGAGTAATAGCGATCATAAGAAAATGTAAATAATTCCATTAGTTAGTTCAGGATATGTCGTAGAAGGTCAAATAAAATTAATTTTTAATAAAAAAGCTACTTTTTGAAAAATAAATATATTTATTTGGTGATCTTGTTAGGAGAAGCTGCTATTCCCTGTATTATTTCATAGGGCAAGAGCAAAAATGTCATTCTGCATCCATCAGTGTTTCTGTCTGGTTTAACCCCTCCCACGGAAAAATAGTTGTGGCACAACTTTAAAATTCTCAAAAAAATTTTTAAATATGGTCATGAATGGTGCTTATTGTGTATAACACAGTCATTGCTTCTAATTATTAACTGAATACATCTGAATCCCGCCTGCTCACTGCTGCGAGTAAAATGTATTCATGCATTAATGTATCATAATTCTGAAAACAGGTGGTATTTCCAGGAAATAAAGAAACAAAGGTCAACGACGGTGTACTTTCATAGAAGGTTAAGTAAAAGAAATGGGTAAATATGGAGTAATAAGTTGGAAAAAAAACATATTTCTTAAGTTTTGTAATGGCATTTGAAAAATTCAGCATGTGTTCAACTTTGATAGATTAAATGCATAGGTCTAATGTAAGAGCTTTCACAAGGAGGAAGGTATTAATGGTTGGGACTTTGAGTGAGGATGATGAGTGAAGGCTTGTTTAAACATTGATATGGAGTGTAGCTATGCACACAGCACGGAAACATGGTCATTGAAGAATCAGGATGATAGAATTAGATTGGAGGCTTAATTGAAATGGGAGTTTGGAGACGGATGGAGAAAGTGAATAGGACAGAAAGGAAAACAAATGAGGAGGTGCTAGGTATGGTGGGGGAGGAGAGGGGATTGTTGGGAGAAATCATAAGGAGGCAGGAAAAATGGATTTAGAGAGCATACATGTATTGATTGACAATGGGATGTTGAAGGCTGTGATAGAGGGGAGAATGTTGGGCAAATGAGGAAGGGACAGGAACAGGATAGGGATGTTGGACGGGATGATGGAACTATACACAGATTCAGAGGGACAGGTACCAGGTTGTGCTTTGTAATGAGAATGTATCTATTTACCATTGTGGAGGCTGTACCCATCCAAAATTTACCTTAACCAGGAGAATACCAAATAATAATGCAAAGTTTAATTTTTCAAAGAAATTTTCACCTCTATTAATAAAATTCATTTATCATAGTTTTCAATTCTAAAACAAATGTTGTGAAAGTCCTGCATTTCCTTCTATTTCTGTTATTGTCTTTAATTCCATTTCCATTATATTCATTCTTCACTTTTCAACTTTCCTGTATGCCTATTTTGACTAGGCCATCTCATTATACCCTCTCATTACTTACTCTATACCATCCCCTCTATACCTATACTATCTCCTTACTCTTTGGCCTTTAAACAAAATAAAAGAGTAATAATGACATATGACAGGCTTCAAGCACAAAATTGCATTGATTATCCATCATTTAAACACAAATACTTGAATGCAAACGGGAAAATTTTACGAAACAGTAAGAATAATACAAATATATTGGATAAGGCACAGGAAAAATTATGTAGTTTATTAGAGAAAAATATGGTTTTGATCACCAAAATTATCAAAGCACTAAAGTGACAAAGAGGAATTATAATTTGGTAGAGAATTTGGGAGCATCACACCGCTCTTAGTGGATTGCGCTGAATTTTCCATTATTTATTTATGTCAGTAAGTCTCAAAAGACATGTGCACAGTTTTGTGGTTTTCAGAATAAATGTATAATGCCATCAGGATCTAATGAGTCAGCAATTTTTATGCCATGATTATTTTCCATAATTTTTAAAAGAATTGATGTGACAAAGTTGCAGTCACTGTGTCATAGATTTTTTATTGATAATTATCCGTATCATTGTGTTTTGAACAAACAGTTCCTAAATTGGGAGATACATTAGAACATAGTGAACTCTAAATCCAAATTGAAATATCCCTCACATTTGAACACAGTTCCCTTCACTTGGATGACATTCGAGACAATATCTCTCAGAATGGGCAGTTATTACACAACCCAACTGATCAATACGAGGTAACTTTGATGGTCAATGACATTTTGTTCCTCCAGGAATTCAGCTACTGTTGTCTGAAGACCCAAAAAATAAAGGATCCCCATCAGTGCCAAACTTAAATGAGATAAAAATGATTAGGTAAGTAAAAAAAAATGCTCAAAAATACCTATTTCATGAATATGAATTTCAGCATGGGCAAAAAATATGGGGCTGACAAGAAAGTAATTAATGCGGCAGTAGATATGGGGACTAGAACCACCATCTTGGTATCTAAACATCCCTACACCCAGCGTACATCCTCTTGCGGTAGCGTGAGCAGACTGTGGTTCCTCTACCGTACTGCAATAGAAAATCCCACGAGTGGTGAAGTGCAATCTGTGATTAGGTTTTTATTGGCAAAATATCACCAGCCAAATTGTAATTCATGGGCCACTTTGTGAAGTGTATGGAGGTGGAATAATGAGTGAAGGTTGAGTGAGGCAGTGGTGCATTCAGTTTAAAAATGGCCACCACATCAATGGTCACGACAAGGACCGCAGTGGTCATCCTAGCCTTGTGACAGGTGAACTGACGGATGGCCAGTTCTTGGACATCATGGACATTGGTCCGTTCAATAACTTAAACTAACAGCATTGTTGATGCACAACACTGTCTCTCATCACTTAGCTGGTGCACAGCACAAATTTCCTGATGAATGTCAGAAGTTTTGAAGTTTCTATTGAAGCTTGCCAGTAAGAACCTTATCTCTAAACGGATTTTACATTTGGTGAAATTCCTAATTGTATTGTTCATTTTGACTTAATACTGTAAATGAATGACAAACAGGGCAGCCCTCCAACCACAGCAGCTTGAGGCGTATTGCCCTAGTGTGTGTGTGCGTCGATGCAGCAAACATTCGGCTTCCCCCACTACTTTGCTCGCTAATTGCAAATGGAGGTTACTTTCTGGACAGCCATCATAAAATACCTATTTAGTGCTCTTATTCAAGTAAAAGCTCTATTTCCAACAGAAAAAAATGACTGCCTTCCTTAAAAAATTGAATTTTGTGAATAGTATAAATTGGCTTACACTTACTTTTGAAGCAGGGCTGATGGAGCTGAGATTTTCTGTGCCCATTTAAGTATTTATTTATTTTAGATAGATATTTTATGGCCCTGCAAGCCAATGCTAGGGTGTGTGGCAGGGGGTGAATAGACACCAGACTAATTTTGACTTGAATAAGACCCTACCACAGTTGGAAAATTTTATTCTTATCCCTTTATTTAGTTAGAGAGAGGAAAATAAGTATGAATCTTAAATTCAGAAATGGTGGTTTCTGGTTCGGAAGTGGGAGGAATGGGATGAAAGAAGGATGGAATGGGGTCAGAGTTGGAAGGCAGTAGTTCAAAGGTGGAGGAAAATGTGCAAATGGAGGTAATTTGGCAGTGGCACTGATTGGCAGGTCAGCCTGTAAAATTAGATTAGAGATCAATGTTTCAAGCATCTTTTGATAGATATGTTCACAATAATTTCAAGGGCTATGTGAGAAAAGTTTTGAAGGAGAGTGAAGCAAGGAAAAATTTGGTAAAAGAGAATTATATCCAATAGGAGGCACAGATTCAGGTTAAATAAATGACAGATTATATCTTTTGCATAAATTAGAAGGGTATCTCTTGAGCAATGGTGTTGAAAAGGTATTATTAACACCATTATTTTTATTAAATTATTATTGAGCCCCATCATACAATGGCATGCGAGATCAAGTCAAAAAATAGAGAAATTAAGTGTAGAGCGGATATTCTGAAGAAGTCATTTTTCCCATGAATGATAAGGTATCATCAGCATAGAATTGTCCAACTGCAGTAGGAGGGAAAAGCATTTTGATCCAAAGCATTCTGGTGTGTAATTGCACCCTACTACACACCCTTGCAGAATACAATTCAAAAAATTGGTTTGCTGAATTTGGTATGAAACCCAGAAATGCCATTTTGATTTTAATTAAAAATTTAACTCAATTCACTATATTAGTATATATTTACAATTTCCACAAAAGGAGTCAGTTACTTATTGTTTTCTAAGAGTGTACACCTTTTTTTAAATATATTTACAATCATGACATTTGTATTCAATTGCTGAATCATAGTCTGCATTATCTGGATTTTTGTCTGCCAGATAATCATGAAAATATAACAGTAATCATTTTTTTTAACGAACATTGAATGGATATACTATTTTTGTGGAAAGTGAAATCTTAAGAGTATGATGTGAATTTATATTTAACATAAAATAGTAAAATAATTAGGTACCCCATCTGATACACTTTGTTAAGATAGAATAATTACTTATCTCAGCTCTTTCCAAGCCTTCTTGGCAAGAATTAAGCCATACCATTAGTGGCTCCCATTTCCTTGGGCCTCTCTTTACGTAAAGATTGAAGAGAACTTACAAATCGCGATGCTTTCGTTTTCTTAAAATATTGACGTTTTATATTCTAAAAAATCATTTCTCTGGAATATCATTTTACCAACTGCTTCCCTTATGGTTGAAAAATCGTCTTACCTTCGACATATTCGAGCCAAATATTTTTCTTTTCCTGCGGTCGTTTGGCGAATTTTCCCACTGGCATACGGAACGTTTACTTCAAATAATTGATAAAAGTTACATAATTATACCGAGGGAAATTGTTTAATTATGATCGCCGCTCTAGCATTATTTCATTAGTGGCCGCATCACGCATTTACATAATTTTAACACATTGTTTGACTATTCTAAATATACGCTTATAATATCATTACTTGCTGAAGTTGTTGGTGTAATCTCACGCGAAGGTTGTTGAAACTTCTCATGCGACGGTTCTGAATTCGAGTATACCATATGCGCGGAAACAATGGCGAGGTGACAACAGAGGCTAGCAATCACGCTAAGTAAAGATTGTGTTAACCACTCGCCGGGTGTCACATCTGGTCTAGCACTAGCATTAGGAGAGACGGACCGAGAATAACCATGATTTCCTACGCTCACCCATTTACTGATCCGAATGATAAAAATAAAGGAACTAACCTTCAACAGATGTATGGCGTCTCGTTCATTCCCCAGCATGAACAAAAGGACAGCTTCAGTACCATCGATCACAATACCCAGGGCTTTTGTGAGATCTTCGTCTCCTCTGCGGGCTGATGAAGACCATTCCTCGGCACTCGGGCGATGGTCGTTGGAGAATCGCGTTTTGGTGATTTTACTTATGGACAGCTCCTTCGATGCTTTTTGAAGATTACCTCCGACCAGGGTATGCCTTGTCAGCTGCCACAGATATTGGATCGTGGCGCGAAAATAGTCCTGCCGATCCTTCTTCCCTAAATAATTATCTCTATTGCTTTCACTTACATCACAGGAAACTCTATTTACAGAAGCTTCTTTCGATACGAACCCTTTGAGCCAATTCAGTGGTGTTTCCAGTTTTCGCAATTCCTCGTCCACTCTCTCTTCCAGCTCTTCCTTGGCACAAGATGACTCTTCATTTCTCAGCAATTCAAAGTCTCCTCCCTCATTACTACGATTGCCGACGGTCGGTCTTGAGGTTAGTTCTACTGAAACCTTAGCGAGATTGTCTGTTCCACTTTCTTCGGAACTTTTCCCTCCCACATTACTTCTTACATCCCGAATTTCGTCTTCCAACTTTTTCAAACTTTCCTCTGACTTTTTATCCATCGTCGTGATTGGAAGCTCATTGCAATGTTTTTCACACTCACCGCTTTTGGTATGACCCAACGACTCTTTGCAGCAGGTTAAATCTTGACCAACACAAATGCTCTCAGTGAATGGATCGCTGCTGCCACATAATGCTGTTTTGGTGACGACTGTCCCTTTAGGTTGAGAGTTGATAAATTTTGCAAAGAAACCACGTTTTTTATTTCCCTCGGATCTTGTTCCACAGCAAGCCGACTCCTCCTCGTCTCGCCTAGAGGAGATGCGCGATGAATAACTTTCAGCTTCACACACGGAACCCTCATTTGCCCTTTTTCCTTGAAACTGACCCATAATGAATGCTTTCAGATAACTGCAAGTTCTTCTAACCCTCTCTTCACCACGTTAACCGGAGATCTGGGCAGATACACCCTTCACAGCGACTTATTAAACTTGTAATGGATAGTCATCAAATGACCTCCGTCTCAATTTCTTTTAGTACACTACTTTGTGTAGTTTTAGTCATTCACGCCACACAACTCATCATTCCACGGACCGAAGCAAAATGTTACAATGTTGCAAGCATGCGTAACGCCGTTTGTTGTCCCAACTTGAACGGAGAGCAGCTTGCAACATATTAAAAAGCTGGGCGGGGGGGGGGGGGGCACAGAGGTATCAGGGGTGGGATCAGGAGATCTGCCGGCGGAGGCATTTTGGGTAGATGTCAAGGCTTAAAATCGTTCGTCACGGCAGAATAGAAGTTAAAATCAATCTCGGTCGTGTTCATCCATTTCTGTAGTGTTTTTACCGGATCAAACGGGTATCAAGTTTGTCTGGCGTATTACAATCATTTTGTGCGTCGAACTCAAGAATCGAAAAAGCTATTCTGCTTTGCGATTATATCTCCGTTAATATAAGGCAAACAATCGGTGCAGTCATGATCGACGGTGGTGAAAGTCGAGGATTTTTCCATTGGATAATTAAGCAAGGTTTATGCTGCCACAAGTGTGTAGATACAGAACGGTCTAACCCTAAGAGTGAAGGACTACCAGAAGAAGAAGACTACCGAAAAGTAAAATCCGGGAAACATCTAATGAAAGAGTGCCAAGATGACACGAATTACGAAACTTTGGCTAGAAATAAGGAGCAATTAAAAGGTAAGGCTAGCGTAGCAGACGAGGGTACAAATGAGCTTCAGAATGTGGGTTCTTTAATCAGAGAAGATTTGCGAGAAGGAAACAAAAAATCTGAGGAAGCAGCGGAAGGTTTTAAAGGTATATCAAATTGTTAATGCCCTAGAATAAATATGCTCTAATTTTTATTTTTATCTGAGTCTCATACTGAAACGATTTTGTCTCCTTCCTGCTAATCCCTAGGATTTAACCAAAAACTGATGACGGGAAAGGACGAGATGGAACTACGTGTTCCAAATTCAGAAGAAAAATCTTTGAAGAATTATCTTGAGTACCTGGAGTGCCCTTTCGTATGGAAGCCGGACAGAGATGGTGCTGGTAGGTATGCTAGTAACAGATCCCTTTGAATATTTTCAATTTTATGTCGTCAATTGTGAATGATGACTGATCGAACTGCTAAATTATTATAAAAAATTATTTTCCCCATTATTTGCGCCATCTCGTCCTCTGATTGTAATAAAAGAAATCATCCAAGTGTGGATACGTAAAGTCGTTCTCAGAATTAAATAGAAATACCTATGCAAATTTTACTTTTCAGAGTTTAAGGATGGCTGTTGGATTTATAGTGATAATGAGAGAAATGGAGCGCCTCTCGTCGAGTATTTAACAGCCAAGGAATCTGATTTTCGTCTAGTTCAGAATAACTTCTTCAGGACTATCTGCATCTACCTTGTGCTTGCATATGAGAAGGCTTTGTTGGGTCAAATGGCATCATCTGTTGCGGACATTTATCATTGCCAGATGCTGGTGAACAAGGCTGAGAGTGACATAAACTGCACTGAGGGATTCCTTTTTCAGAAGGGGAGGAAGGATGGTGTGTACTATGTCCTTCTGGCATCAATTGCACACCTCAAATTCCAACAAGGATCGTACAGGTCTTCATGGGACACAATTCACTCCATGAAAGAGGTATTTTTTTCATATTCTCAAAGATCTGACACTTTAAGCGGCAAATCATGCAGTTTGTGAACATGATTTGTGTTACATGCAAGCTATAGCCTGTTGAGATGTGATGCAATTTTGAAAATGGGTTTGCATACAGATTTTAGTAAATATTTCATGTGTTAAAAGATTCTGGGCCATATGGGTCTTAATTTTGCCCTAGTTGGGTAGAAAAGTATTTGCAAAAAATATATAATGGTACTGTTGTAATTATCTGCAATGTATAACAACAATTTTGCTGAATGAAAGTCACATATAGAGTATCATAAGCCAGTGCTTGAGCCATAAGCTTGTGAATCACTTTATTTTTTTATCTTTTTTGGTGCTTTGTAGGCAATTCTTGAGACTTGTTTTATGTTGGTCTAGCAAAACAGTAATTGTCAAAGTATTCCAGTGGATTGAAAAGAGCATCATCATGAAATCTCTTTGCTTGATCTTGCCAAATTTATTTTCAAGGTTTTTGGATACTGCTTGATAAGCTTTTGAATTTTAGAGGAAGTTTGCATGGTTGAAATTTGGAACCAATTAGACTATTTGTAAGTATTGCAGAGCATCTTGAAATATTGCAGAGAGTTTAATTGCCAATTGCTTGCATCATCTTTGCGTGGATATCATGATGTGGAGTACTACAACTCAGGAAAAATAAATTCTGTTAATGACTCAAGGTGATGTTTACCTTTAAGTCTGCTAAAATCATTTAAAAACCTCAATACCATCTACTTAAATAGTGCATTATATGAAGTGGGTGACTTACATGTTATCAGCAGATTTCTTTTTTTTTACATCATATAGAATTTTTCTAGCATGAGCCCTGAAGCTAAAGCCATCATCCATGGCTTGCACACTGGAGTTCTCATGGAATACGGCTACCGTGGTAACAGGATGGCCGTGGGACCTATTCGGGCAGCTCTTACCCTAGATCCGGACTGCTGGCTCTGGTCACTCTTCCTGGGAAAGATACTTGGTCGCTACCGTAGGAAGACACAGTTCCACATGCCGGCAGGGCGAGAAGAACTGCTTGCCCTCCAACGAGCGGCACAACTTCATCCCGAAGCCGAGTGCCTCTCCCACTTGGCGGATGTGTACAAGTAAGTTGTCAGTCAGTGGCACCTATTTCCCTGAATCCCACAGACAAAAAACCTATCTCAGATAGCTCTTCCTTATTTTTAAAAGACAATCATGCAACCTCCTCTTTCCTGCCCCAATGCACCAACAGACCAACATACAGCCAATTAAAGGAACATCCTTGGATCAACTAATGGGTGGAGAGTTACTGCTGCACTATCTCCAGAAGGTTTTATGATTTAAACGACTAATAATGGTGGCAGTGTGACTCAGGACTCCCTCACCTTTCAGTTCCGCCCTTCATGCACTGGCCACGCTCCTCTCACTGTTTTGACTGTCACCTTCACTCCTTCCCACCTCTTAGCAAAAAGAAAGCTTTTCCTCCCTCCTTATCAGTCCTTTCATTTCACCTGACAGACAGCACTGTCAGCATTCAATCAAGTATGGTCTTAATGAAATTTAGATTGGAGTGACTGCACATTTTTTGACACCTATGAAGTTCCACAGGGCAGAGACTGAAGAACATCTTCTGGCAAAGCCTAATTAGATGAAGTCATGATATTTCTGGCAAGCTTATCCTTTGATCTCACTTTTAAGCATTGTTTCACTAGGACTGGATGTGCCCACATCAACAATCAATTCCACACATTAATTTTTTACCCTTATTAATTGTATTTGTGAATTTCAAAAGAATAATGAGTGATTCCATGTCAAACCAAATAATATACACCATTTGTTTGACTCAAAATTCAACTAATACATTTTTTTTGGAGTTGGGAGGAAGGTAAAAGTTATTTTTTTAACAGTTTTGAACCATTTAAACATTTTTTTTTGATAATATGGTGCATACATGTTTTGCATTAATATTTATCCATGTGAATTTTATTTCTTTCTCTCATGCTCATAGTATTTTTTCCTCTCTTTTTGACTTTTGCAGACACTTGAGTTCTTCGATCATGCACCAGGGATACATTCCCGGACATATTTCGGAAATCTTTACTGCTGAAGAAATCGAATCTCTTCCCCAATTAGCCAGAGATTTGTACGTGAAGGCAGCATCTAAAGAGCCCAACTGTCCCTACATCAATGCTCGTTGTGCCAAAGGGTTGTTGTCTTTACCAACACCTTTTAAAGTAATTGCACAGAATATTATGAATACTTATTTTTAGTTTCTTTTATTTTTATGTGCAACATTTTTATTATGTCTATGATATATCTACAGGGCCTGCAGTTTCTCTGCATGCCTTTATTAATTACTAACATAACTATCAGTGTCTTTACTCCTTCATGGTACATTTGAAGAGTCACAAGAATCAATGATGAAGCCATGGAATTTCATTAGCATTATTTTATCATTCATCCGGCTTCCTTCTTCATGCTTGGAATAGTTTTATAAATGTGGTCTACCGATGCCCTTTTGGCCTGGCCAAAAATTACTAACTATATATACTTATTTTTTAACTAGAAACAGTGTATGGTATTGAGGATACAAGACAGACAGTGTACATGACAGGTGCATAGGACACATCAATGGGATATAGATCACATTATTCCCAAATAGAAATACAAATACATTATGACAGGAAACTAATGATGAATGTTGGAATGTAAAACTTAAGTTTGGCATAAATATTCATTTACACTATAATAACACTCATCAACCATTGGTGCGAATAGATTTTTCTTGGATAGTAAAATTACTGTTCCATTTTTTAAATGGTTTGGCAGATTGTTAATCAAATTTGTGCACATTTGAAGTTGGCCCTTAAGCTACCTTAGACAGGTTTAATTTGCCCCTGTTCAATCTAAATGTTTTGGGAATGTCTTTTGTAAAATTAGTTTTGACTGGATATTGAGTTTAATGAACAAAGGTCAACTTTTGTTCTTTTAACTCTATTAATTATATTCACACAACACTTAAGATGAGAAAAAATCTTGTTAGAACCTTTTCAGACCAGGTGTGTGTACCTGTTTATTTAGGCCACTTTTAAAGTTTTAAGAAATGTAAATATAACTGATAGTTATATATTAAGCACCTTTATTGTTCTAAATATAATGAATGCACATGAAATAAGCTATGTCCTTGACAGCCTTTCTTAGTTTTATCATCCACCAAAGTACATGAAATTCTGATATTTTTTGATGCACATTTGTACTGACCTGATAATCTTTAACTCACATTTAAGGTTTCTATAAAAAGTATTGGTAACAGTTTTTTCCTGACGTGTCCCGTTAAGTGATGGATTCAGACCATCTGTTAAGTGTGACATCACCATGGAACCTTAAGTGCTGTCAAAGAAGCTTGCACATGTACCCTTAAGGACCTTCCAGAATCTGCCTACCAGCGAGCCTTCAAGTAATGGAAAAGCCGCTGGCAAAAGTGTGTTGACGCTCAAGAGATGCACTTTGAAGAATTTTGAGGCATTATAGCAATATCTGAAACAAATCTATTCTTTACTCGATACTTTTCCCAATACATTTTATACAAACAATGTACGTGTATGTGCATCTTTCTGATATTAAGATATAGGAATTTTTTCATTTTAATGTAGACGTGATCAGCTGAAGCTTTGACTCTTAAAGTCTTCCTCTTTCGATCTCCTCCCAAAATAATGCAGTATACAAATTCATGAAGTTAGCATCAAAGTTTGTGGAGTGAAAATTCGATTTTTCATCAAGTGCCATTGCCAATTAAGTAATCAGTAATTATCCTTTTTGAAAATTCTATGAAGCTGTTATAAGTTACAGCTTGATATTTTTGTATCATACAGGACATGGACTTAGCAGAGAAATGCATGGTGAAGGCCCTGCATTTGGCGCCGAATGATTCATTGGTGAATCATTATGCAGCTTATTACCATGAGACAAGGAAGGAGTTTGAGCAGGCATTAGATTCTTATCGTAAAGCATTGATCCTGTCTGGAGGGTCCCTGTCAGGTGAGGTTGAAAAAGTTTCAATGAGGATATTTATTATGAGGGCTGTCAAGAAAGTAACTTACGTTTTGGCCTAGTGTGGTTATGACCAGAGCCATCATTTTGATGTCTAAGCGTCCCTACATTCAGCATACATCCTGCTGTCATAGTGTGCGGACTGGGTTCTTCTACTTTGCTCACATTGCAAAGTGTTAAAATGTATGCTGCAAACAGAAAATCCTACGAGTTGTGAAGTGCGATCTGTGATTAGGTTTTTACTGGCAAATACCACAAGCCAGTTGAAATTCATAGTCAACTTCCAAAGAAACTGCGGGAGATGCCGCAACAGTAACTTTTAACGGAGTCATCCGCTAATGTGCATTTCAATGCAACAATTTCAGAGTGTAAAAATCATTTGCCTTGACTGGGACTGGAACCCAGATCCCTCAATATCCGGTCGATCCGGTCCAAAATTTCAGAGTTTAAGAGGACGTCTCGGTAGCTTAAGTGGCTAAAGCACTCGACCGGATATTGAGGGATCTGGGTTCGAATCCCAGTCAAGGCGAATGATTTTTACACTCTGAAATTGTTGCATTGACAACCCCTTATGTAAATGTGAATGTCTTAGTAATTTGAGGGTGTGTCTGATCACTTGCAAGTGATTAACTTTCCCCGTGTATCACCAAACTCAATCTCAATACTCCCCTCCTTTTTCATTCCTTTTACAGGGGTTACAATTACTAAGACATTCACATTTACATAAGGGGTTGTCAATGCAACAATTTCAGAGTGTAAAAATCATTCGCCTTGACTGGGACTCGAACCCAGATCCCTCAATATCCGGTCGAGTGCTTTAGCCACTTAAGCTACCGAGGCGTCCTCTTAAACTCCAAAATTTTTGGGGCTTTTAAAGGAACAAGATGTTCCTTCACACCACCTTGTTCCTTGGCACCAAAGTTCATGAAGAGGACCCCAGTGGTTGGCCTAGCCTTATGATGGATTAACTGCCAGCTTTTGGACATCATGGCCAGCTCTTGGACATCATGGACATAAGTTGCTTCACTCTTAAACTAACAACACCACTGATGCACAATACTGTCACTCATCACATTTAGTTGGCACATAACAAATTTTTCAATGAATGTCAGCAGCTTTGAAGTTTTATTGCTAGTAATAACCTTATCACTAAACTGATTTTTAATTATGCGGTATTTCCAATTGTATTGCTCATTTTGACTTGCTACTGTCAACAAACAATGAGTGGCACAACCTTACAAACACTGCAGCTGTGTTTCCAAACAGCAAACATTTGGCTCCCCCCACTACCTTGCTTGCTACTCGCAAACGTATAAGTTACTTTCTAGGCAGCCCTCATATCATCAAGAAAAGACGATGTCATGACAGCAGAGGACATTATGAAAGGGGAATTAACTCATTTTTCCAGGAAAATATAATGGTGCATTGCACGTAGAGTGTAATATGCTGCAAAGTTTAATATATAATCAGGAAACAATACCATTCTCTAGAAATAATATCAATTGCATAAAAAAACATTAATCATCAGAATGTGTTTCTCAAGTACAGGAACGTTGGGTGAACATTAAAACCAATCGATAAAAGAATAACTTAATTCCCTAATGGAAGACATTTTTAATAACATGTTGAGATATATTTTTTACAAATTTAATTACATCTTCCGATACTAATGTTCTATTAATAGATATATTTCTGTGAGACTTAGTCAAGTATCTGTGTTTCAATTGTTAAATTTACTTATATTATCTATTTTTTATTTAGCATACATTATTTATACCCCATTAATACAAGGCACTGCTGACAGTTTCATATCTTCCTGTGATAGATTACCATTATGGAACTGCCATGTGGGGGTGCTGATATTATTCCATGCACCTCTTTAGACTGCACAAACTTAAAGTCTTAAAAAAATTCAAAATGTTAACTATTCCCTGTACGTATATTTCCCATGCCATTATTATTTTACAGCAAAACCAAGCCATGTTCAATGTGATGACCAATGCTGAGGTACATAGGCACAGCACAAGAGGGTGTAATGACTTGAGGATAACTGCCCATAATGCATTGCTATGTTTACTAAGAACCCTTTTTATGCTGGAGACAAATTCCTGAAAGCATTACCTAGAAAACTAATGGAAATTGAAAATTCACGGTCATGTAAAGTTAAATTCTATCAATCAGTTCCTGAGCGCACATCAATTATATACTGTGGATGAATTCGTGTCTCTCTCTCTCTGTTGATGAATAATATTATTCTTATGTGTGCTGTTACTGCACCCGTTTACTGTTTTCTTTTTTATTTATGACTATCATTTGTATTCAAACTCCAATTGCATTTGTAATTGTGTCTCTGGAATATTTGCAATCAATGTGATGTGTCTCATACACATCTCAAACATGTCTCATAAGAACCAATAAGCATCAATCAATTGCCCTATTTGGCACCCAACAGGCTTTTTTGTCTCTGACAAAAACACTTCGTTCAGTGAAGAAGCAACTCTGCTTCAAATTTCAAGGTTTAGCTCAACTAATGGAGTCATTGGGTGGTTTTAATATCAGTGTACCTTAAGATGCTGCTCTGTTAATTGCGACTGTCATCCCATTTCAGGTGCCCAGGGAGGGGTGGGGAACTTCCCAGCCGAGCTTGGCTTCTTGGCTCTGCAGCACCGCTTGGAGACAGGCCAGCAGGAATGGGTGGGGTCGAGCGCCCAGGTGGGGGGAGGGGGTGTGAGGGGAGGGCGCTACTCAATCACCCGTGGTGTTGGGGCCATCGGCTGTGTCAGCCGCTACAGCCCCCTCTTCCACCTCGATGCCATGCTCTCCAGATACAAGTCCACCCCGCACCAAGTGCAGACGCTCTGCAACAAGGGTTACTACCTCCTCACCGTTGAGAAGGATGTTCATGGAGCCCTGAGGGCATTTGCTGAAGCTATTCGCACAGACCCTGAGTCCGTCACATTGAAGGTTTGTTCTCTTAATGTCGTCCATGGGAAAAGTTTGTTGAGGTGCATGGCAATATAAACCAGGGAGTACAAGTGGGACATACTTTTTCAAAGCTACAAATGTAATAATAATGAGTTTATAGTCAGAAGATTTTTAAATGAAGATACTTATGCATGGACATACATCTTTCTCATCATCATAGGTCATCTGCTGTGGTTGACAGGTCCATGGGGGCCTCTTCTCCGCCATTTTTTCCTTTCCTGGGCCTTTCTCTTCATTTCCTTGCACCCATAACCCTCTTCCACATGGTCCGTCATTTTGACCTTCCCTCCACTCCACTCCTCTTGCCTGGCCCCACCGCCATACCTTGTAGCACTTCCTTAAAGAGGCAGTCTCCACCTTAGCATGTCTCCAAGCCAATTTCTATTCCTAGTATTTGTGACGGTTACCAGCAATATTCTCTCCTATCCCACTCTCCTCAACACCTCCTCATTCCTCACCCAGTCTGTCAATTAATTATTCAGCATTCATCCCCACACCCACACCTCAAATGCCTCCAGCCTTTCCTGGTTACTTTTAATGCAGTCTACGTTCCACATCCACACGGCATAACACCCTGTGCATAGCATGTGACCAATCTCTTTCTCAGCCCAATATCAATTCTGACAGTCTTCAGACACTTTTCTTCCTCTGCTGAATGCTTCCTTGGCATCATTATCCTCATTTTAATTTCCTTTTCATTCATCCAGCTTTTTGTTGCCTCCATACCCAAATATTTGTACATCTCCACTTGTTCTAGCCTATCTCCTTCCATTACAATATTTATTTCCTCATCTCCACCAACATTCATTACTTTGGTTTTGCTCATTTTTTTCATCAAGCCATACTTCTCCTTCATGCCAGTGAAGTGTTGCAACATCCCATTTGATTGTTCTTCTTCCTCGGCGAAAAGGATCATGTTATCAGCAAATCTGATGCACACTACTCTTCCTCCTCCGACTGACACTTCTATATCTTCTCTTCAGCTCTTGCTAAACATGTCTCCCACATAAAGGTTGAAGAAGGTGGGGGAGTTACAGCACCCCTGCCTAACTCCCCTCCCAATATCAAACCGAGCCCACTTTTCAACAATTCACACACACACACACACACCTCCTGGTTTAAGTACCAATTTCTTATCAGTCTTCTTCTGTCTCTCCAGTTCACATCTTTGTCTTTTAGAATTTTTATAAGTTTTTTATAAGTTTATTTTTATGATGCTCCTCGCACTTCCTTATTCCTTTTTAGTTCTTGACATCTTTCTGGCTGTATGTTTTATGGCAGGAGTCCAAAATTGCTGATTATTTAAAGCACATATTTCATGAAACTTACTTCCTTTTGCTGATTCCTTTTATACTTGTCTAGACCAGGGCATCCAATCAACATCCTTTCATAGGCCACTCATTTTTTTACCAAATCTTCCCGTTTTTCTCCTCTATTCCTACTTCATTTTTGTGTATCGTAACAACAATGCCCATTCATAGAAATTAGAATGTTTATCAAATTATCTGTTCAAAGTACATTTGGTTGAGAAAGTTTTATAGAATACTTACGAGTCTGTACTTGTAAGTTGCCTTAATCAGCTCTTTGTGGAATAAAATCTGGTGCATAATTATGTGGCATTTTTTTTAAGGTAATCTACCGGTTAAGGTAGGTTTTTGGATGGACACAACTACCAAACAAATATTTTATTACTCCTAACAAAACACAAAATCCATCATCCTACTCTATATCAAGTCCCTCTTCATCTCTGAGTACTTTCTTCCTCCCTTCATCCCGTCCAACATCCCTATCCTGTTCCTTCCCTTTCCTCTTTTGCCCAACATTCTACCCTCTATCACAGTCTTCAACATCCCACTGCCGGTCAATACCCCCTTCATCCACTTTTCCAGCCTCCAAAGGATTGCTCCCAATAAACCCCTCTCTTCGCCCACCATACCAAGTACTTCCTCATTTGTTTTCTTCTCTGTCCATTCTTCTCCACACTTACATTTCAAAAGCCTCCAATCTACGTCTATCCTCCTGCTTCAATGACCACGTTTCCGCACCGTACATAGCTACGCTCCATATCAAAGTTTTGACGAGTCTTTTCTTAACATCCTAATTATGTGGCGTAAGGAGCAAAAAAAGACAAATGCTATTTTTATTAAAAAAATTCCCCTGCATTTGGTTAATGTCCCTTATAAGGTCTGATCATTTGATAAGAGATTCACTTTATGATATATTTTATAAAAAAACTTTCCATAGAATTGAGAAAGCTGTCCTCTTCTGGGGAAGAGATGAGTCAGTAGCTTTAATTACTATGTGAAACCCTTGCTTCATTGGAAAATTTTACTGTGGTAAAGCAGGTAAATGGCATCACATTAGTGCTGAAAAGGGGCAATGAGTTTTACTTGCCTATACTCTTGGATACTAATATTATGTGTATTAATTTTGGGGAATTATAGTGAAAAGTTTTGTAAATTTGTCACTTCTAATTACATGCTGTGAAAGCTTGATGCTACAAGTGTGGTATATTACCAGAATCCTGGTGTGGCAAGTGATACTCAAGATTCCCTATGATTTAAATTTAAAATAGATTGGAAATAGCTAGACATATGCATGGCCCACATGGCGGTATCATCCAATGCTACGAGTAATGTACATGCATTCAACATCTGGATAAACATGGTAATCAAGTAATTGCATTATTATTTTGTAGCCATGAATATTTTCAACCACCTTAGGCTGCCCATTCATAATTTACAGGCAAATGTGCGTTTTGAGGGCTATTTATTTTACACTGGACAGCATTTTATTTGGTTTATTCCACCGTCATTGATGGTTGATGGATTCACATTACAGTTCTGAATTTCATAGATTCTACTTTTCTTGATTGCACTCTTAAATGATCATTTTCTGTAAGAGGTATTCACTATCAGCTATATCACCAGTATAAGTGGGCCTCTGATTAGCAGTGACCAGATCATCAATGACACACCAAATGTTCTAATGGCCCTACCTTGAATCAGGATAAAGCGTGGCTTGGTTGCCAAAGTCCAACCATTATTCAAAGAGGACATATAAATAAGGCCAATGTATTTTATATAATGGAAATGAAACAACTGTTCTGTGACTTCCTTCCTCACAGATCACTCGCTGGATAAGATGTCACTAAAAGATCGTGGACATGAAGGATTTATTATAATGTTTAAACAGGGAATAATTTATTTCATCTGCCATACATTTTTGCTTTTAGAAAATTGTCATCAAGGTGGATATAACAATTTATTTCAATATTTCTGTCTGTAATCTTTGTTCATTACCAATCAGCAGATGTCATTCAAGAAGTAACCAGGTTTTTTTGTCAGATGGAAGCAATGACAAAATTATGAATTGATGGTTTGGATACGAGCAATTGAAATGGAGTTTGCATTTTAATTTTCTTGTGTTGATTCATTATTTCTGCAGTTTGTTTGCAAATTAATAAATGTTTTTTGACTTTTTTTATTAATGCCGTGTTAACAAATGTAAATTGCAGGTATTTTTGTAATGGAAATATGACACAACAGCATAACTCCTCCAGTGATAAATATTTGAACACGTGTTCATGAGTTAAAAGTTATATTTGAAAGGTAAAAATTAGAATTTTTCAGTTGTTGCATCACTGGATTATTTTCTCAACCATTTCCATGACGTGAAGGCTAAAATTTTACCAATGACATGCCGTGTTCATGATATCAAACTTGTGAAATCACTAACATCAACCACTGATAATTTACATACATATTATGACAATGAATTCTATGGATACCCTCCGTAGTCATAAAAATGTATAATTTTCAGTTTCCCAGTCGATATCCTAATACCTATGATGTGAAATGCTGACATTAATAGCTATATTATCCCGAAAAGTCATAAGAATTAGCTCCTGTGAACTAGATAAAACAGGAAATTGCAAATTTGAATGGAGTTTTGAGAAACTTGGATATCAGGTATTAAACCCTCCAGAGTCCCATGAGGAGTGGTGTGGAACCTTCTCGTGAATGTGGTTAGGAGGAGTTTCCCATTTAAAAGACAGCAAGTTGAAAGGGAAAAATAAGGCCATAAGTGATCAGGGCCTCCCGGATGACCTCTGCTACATGGGGTACTTAATGTGCAGTGATGTCTATGTTTGTCAACCAGCGAGCTGATTTTCGTCTTCTTTTGCAGAGGTTCTGGTCAGTGTTCAACAGTGGTGATGTCTTGAAGCCACGTGCCCCTCTGAATGTGTATCATCTGATGAAAGAGGAAATCGAAAGAGTCCTATCTCAACCACTGACTGGCAACCACTCTTACCTTGAAGGTCTGCTTGATTTTGTACGAGAACGAGATAATGCAAACAGTTATCAGTAAAATGTTTGTTGATTGTTTGCTTTGTACCAATATATATGTGTTTTACTATTTGATGTACACAAATATATTATTTTGAGATTGCTACATTACCAAGCTTTGAAATGGTAGACAAAGATGAATTCTTAACGAGTAATTCTACATCTAGTTACCGAGAAAGAGTCAAAAAGTAAAACATAACACCTGCTTTTTCCATTGGGAAAACATCACCACTATGTTCTTTTTGAAACCTTTAAGTAATATAACCTTTGGTTTTTTTTGACTATTTCCCAAATGAACCTATTCTTTTCTTTAAAATGTTTGTTCAATGAGTAGTTTTTTATTGTTTATTGAAAAATCAGTTTGGATGATAAAATTCCCACAATCTAATGTCAGGAGTTTGCCTGTTTACTTGAAGTTTATAATAGCCACTGTTATATTTTAATGCTGGATAAACAAAATCAATTGACTCCTCATGAAATGTTTTCTTACATTTAAGGTCTATTGAAGTAGTAAAAAAGATACTTTTTGCTAATAAGAGAGCTTTGTGAATGATTTCCTTCCTAAATTATTCCTCATAAACTTTCAGTTGTTCATAGAACAGAAAGCCACAAATTTCAGCCAACTGCAAGGTTTGTTTAGTGCTGAAATTCTGTTTCTTTTATGAGTTATTGGAGTTGATTATCCTAGCAAACTTAATTTTATTTCTCATGCCATGAAAAATTAACGAAAGGAGGACATTACTTCAAATACTAACAACAGTTAAAATTGCTACAAAAAATGAACCACGGGGATCGAGATGGCGCGGGGGCTAATGTACTGGCTTCCCACCCAGAGGGCCCGGGTTCAAATACCGGCGGTGTTGAATATTTTTCGGAGGTATCTCGATCCCTACTTGCGGTGCTTTGTGGAGGGCACTTCGGGTGAGTACGCCGTCTGTCGGATGGGACGTTAAACGTTAAACCCCTTTGCGCCCTTCGTAAAGAGTAGGCTAATGCCGACGCCGGGTTTCTCTCCACCCTTCATCCTTTCCTGTCCATCCCCAATGGCGCAAATGACCTCAGCAGTCGGTCGCCACCCCTAAAAATACTACTATGAACCATGTAGTTCTCAATAATTTATTTAATATGGCAGTAGTCAAGGGATAGACTATTGGCCTACTGACTGGAGGGCCCAGGTTCGACTCCTGGGCAAGTCTCCCTGGGCGATATCAGCTTCACTTGGGCTGTGTGATTTTTTGGGTATAAGAACTTCCTGGGAAACCATAATCAGTTCAGGGAAAGATTCAGTCCCTCCACCTCTGCTTTGAGAATTTTACATGCCATCGGACTTCGTATTAGGTGAGCACCAAACAGGCCGACCTTCGGATAGATTACTGTGTTCTTGGTTTGTTTATGGCGCTGAAATAACAAAGGGAGGAAAGTATTTCTGAATTCTTAACCCATGGCTGTAAACAATTTCTTGTTTATTTCTGTTTCATAAATTCACAATATTCATCATAGAATAATTTTCTTCAAAACCTCCCCCTTCGGTTGGCAATCTTTAAATGGTGTTAGTGTAAGATGCCATTGCCATATTGTCCTTATAGTCTTCCGCAAGAACATATTCAAAATCTTATTGTTTCTTGAAAACAAATTTCAACGATAATTGTGACATAAAAATATTGGCAATTGGTCCATCAGGACCGAAGGTAAGTTTGTACGAGCTGACAATTAAGTGATGGCGTTGAATTGTTGAAGAATTACGATGAGTTTAAAATCGACTAAAATGCATAAAATGAAGAATCAATCACCTGATGCCCTTGTCCAGGTCGGGAAGAATGCATGGTTGTTCCTTATTCTTGGATCTCTTGTTTAAAATCAAACCACTTAAGTATAGTCAAAATATTATTTTAGGAAAGGGCTAATTTGAAAGCTCAACGCCGTAGAAACTGCTTTTTGTGCAGCTTGAAAGAACAGAGATATACGTAATGAATCATCGCGCTTATCACCTCTGAATAGGTTACTTCTGAGCCGACTCTATTCCCTTATTCCACGTATTGCATGATCTCGAGTCAACTGAGAAGTTACCCGAAGACTTTTTTGTAATGTGATCGCGTTGAGCGAAAGTTGGAATTCCTGATGACAATGGCAGATTTATACACGCCAAGGCACGGATAGTTAACTCCATGGAGGTCGATTAACTTTTCGTCCCCTCGACCTACTTGACAAAGTTCTAAAACGTTTATTTCACTCGTGAACATACTACTTCATGATTTTAGCGAGACAATTTTCTAAGAGCAGAGCTTTATAGCACCCTTGTATTTGCTAAATAGCTACGTGTTATAAAATTTTATTGATAACATTTTAATACAATCCACACAATTAACATAGAAATTTTAAGCGGAAATTGTTACGTATTGCATTACGATCGTCATTTCGAACCGTATTTTCTGCTTTCCCTGCTAGATGGCAGTACTCGCATTTAAGCGTCTGCTGCCGTAGAAAGTAATCATAACCTGTTGGCTGTGCGATTGTGACTGTGTCGTGTTGTACGCATTTATGCGGTGTTTCGAGCGGTAATACTTTGGGATGTGAATGGCAATGCCACATTTTAAATAGTGTAATAAATCGTCAAACTTGATAAAGTGAGACTACGGTTTACTTTTTCACCGTTTGTGAAATAAATAATCTGCATCACGCAGTATCATCAAGTGAAGGGAGAGGCCTGCCTACCCTTGTATCGGGAGAAAGGAGGAGTCACACAGGTGAGTTGAAAGACTATTTTTTGTTTTTCATTTCAAACTCGAGATTTTACTTTGAACTCCAGGGAAGTGTCGTGTGTTACCGTATCATTGTGTCGTAGGCGCGAAATTGTGTTGCGTTCTCCAAATAGGCGAGATAGATATTTTATACCTCAACTTTTTCACGTTTCATGAAAGGATGCCAGGGAAAATATTGGAATAGTAGATCTCGAACTTAATGTTAATTGAGGCAGGTTGATTTTCATCAATTTATTTCAAAATTTTTCAAATTTGTGGTCAATTCTCGAAAGTATCATACCGGTCATAAAGCTGTAATTTGGTTATAATTATTCTGATGCAATTTGAATTTTTCTTTTGACTCATTCTTGTAATAGATGTAATTATGAGATGTATGGAAGCGGAATATTTAATTTCTGCTTTGAATTTAAAAAATAGTTTATTTCGAAACGCGCGGTATCTTTGTTACTTAGAGCGGGTGATCGGTGGTTCAACTGCTGAGGTTGTTTCTCTCGTTATTCATCTTGAATGGAAACTTGTCTTGTAAGAAAGAAATCAGCTAACCTCATGACGGAGAAAACTGGCTCGACCACTAATTCACCGTTTGTCTAGCGAATAAGTTTATCTTGGGTGATTGTTATGGTATATACGCTAAACCAATGTAATTAGCGTAGTTATTGACAGTTAAACTCTTTGTTTTTAGTGTAGTTCTTGGATAAATTTCTCCGAATTGATTCTCAAGTAAATTTTAGCGTCCAATTCCGAGCGTTCATCGAGCATCGTATATTTATAACCCTTGACTCTGAAATTTATTTTTCTCAATTCGGCCATTCTGTGTCGCCATCGCCTCTAAATATTTTTAGCGAGAGTATCCACCAAGTGTGTAGCTGACGATATTAGATACAGCCATAGAGTAGTTTATAATATTCAGATGCTGCACTCATTCTTCATATAACCTCTATGGTTCACTTCGTCAGGCCTCACTGTTGCCATGGTATTGTTTATATTTAATGGTGGCAACATTTTTTCCCATTTATATATCGTAAGAGTAAATATATGGGCCAAGGTTTGGCATATGGAGGTCTCCCGCCGTTTCTTTTATTCCTTTGCCATTTCGGAGGCTGCGTTGGTTGCCGTGAGATCTCGGATGTTGTCCTCGGGGAAAATTTCCCGCGAATTGAAATGTCAGACCGGGGTGCATGTATTGCTGGGTCACGCGCTTATCCGAGCATCCACGAGTCCCTGTAAAATTAAAGAAGGTCAAACGGTGTTCCGGACGAGCTGGAGTCGAGTCGGTATTCCCCCAGCCTCCGCGTCATCCCCCACCTCTCTCGGAAACATTCCACGGAGTACGCAACCCCGTGTCACGGTTGATCGCCGGTCGACGTATACCCTGAAGGGGTTCGGAGGAGTCTCCCACACACCTACGCAGGCTTTCGCCCCCGTACCCTCCTTCTCCCCCACCCACAACACAGTCTGTGTAAAAACATAATTGCCGTCTCGCTTTAAAAAGGGAGTACGTGGGCCAATCGGTGGGCCGGATGTACTATATATCGTTGGAGGAGCGTACGTCCGGATCACCTTTCCCCACAATGTGTTTCGGACCGGCGACGTCACCGCGAAAATCAATCGCTAGTCATTATTTATTTGCGTACCCACACGTTCCAGGGGAGAAGAAATGCCTTCACCTCCTTCTTCCGCTCCCTTCCCCCCCTACCATTGTCCCCTCTTCCCTCACCCTACTTCCCCCCCCCTCTCGATCTGTTGTACTCCCGACTCGGAATTGCGCATGCCCGAAATTTTACTCCAGATACCTCCCTCTCTCTCTCTCCCTTTTCCCCCGCCGACCCCTCCACTGACTGCTACGCTCGGGTGGAGTGAAATATACATGTAATGTGGCACGGCTAAATTGACCCGTAAAATTCAAACCTTATGAAAAGGTTAGGGGGGACGCGGACTCGTAAGTCTCCGCTAGAGGCCTTCCCCATCCTCGGCCATTGTTGCTCGGATGCACCATGGAGACTAGATAATAAATAACTAAACATAAACAAGCGACCCGTTCCATTTTCTGGAAAGCATTTTGGCGAAAGCCGTTTGGAGTTGTGTGTGGGGAGTCGACGTGTTTGGTGAGTGCAATTTCATTCGTGAATTCGTTGTAATTGAGGACGCGCGGCGGCAAGTCGGCGAAGGGTGTGAGCGGACTTTTGCATTTTCTTTCGATTGATATCTTTGATCCACGACGTAATTGTTGATCTACAAGTCTGAGTGATTCTTCGCAATTGGTTTGCGTCAACGTCAAATGATCTCTCTGGCTGTCTACCCTCAACCATTTACCGTGTAGGAATCGATGTGTGAGATGCCACTTTAGATTGCAAATACCTTTTCATTCTATTCCCAATCTATAATGGAACGCATGTATGCAATGTTTAATAATTGGAATTAATATATGGCTGCGTCGTTTCGGTAAAGAAGCGCTAGTTTACGCAGTACCCCTCAAGCAAGGCCGTGTTGCGTTAGAGCACCAACCATTCATGCGGGCATATTATTTTATACGTACATTTGAAGTATATTATCTAATGTATAAAAACACTCGCACACGCACACATACCAGTGAAATAATGCAGTAATAGTTGTACTTGATTGACTCATTAAACTATAGTCTTTAAGTTGGTATACGTGCTCGGGACTCAGCTATGATGGCGTGTGTCGTGCAAGGGAAGAGCGAGTGCTTGAATCTTGTATTCTGTGACGGTGTTTCTATCTCGTATTTTATCCGAATACACGCATGTACCAATATGATGTGTTGTCATAATTGTGAATTGTGTCATGACACCAATAATGTCACGGTACCCTTGGTGTCGCAAGAACACCCAGGTGCCATACACCTTTCTAAATGTTTGTGTCTACTGTCTTCGTGAATCAACGGCCAACATACCCGCAGTCACGCTTGCTTTCAAATGCTGTAAACCACCCAAAAATAAAGCCGTTCTGATGACTTACTTAGATCCTGCGAGCCACGCACAAGAACGTGAAGGTATTATTCCCGGTATCCTTCTTTAAAGCATCTATTACCAATTCCAAAGCTAACCTTCCAATCCACAAAGCTGGGGGAAGATAACAGGATAGGGTCAATTTTAATCAGTTATTAGATTCATTGAAATAATTAATTGAAAAAGATCATTCGTAGGAACCATTAAAAATTTGTGCCAAGTCGTTCTTTTCATTTCTACGTGTTGTGTCATTTTTAAGATGTCCAGTCAAGTATGACACTTATTACGTGTGCCACCGTTTAATTAGCGTACGTCGATGTAGACTTGCATATTTGTCGGGCAACTGGAAATGTGTTTCCTCGCATAGCATTGCACACGGGGCACTCGCACTCTGCCCGATCGCTGGTGGCCCGAGAGTCGAGACGTTTTGCACGTATCCTAGAGATTAGGCAAACAGGAAATATTTGTGGGAGGCGAAGCCATTTTGCAGCATTGCTCTCGTATTTGAAGTGATTTATGAAAGTGCCGTGATTTGAACTAAAATGCTCGGAATACTTGCATTATTTGCCCATCCCTAATTTTTCCTCATTATAACTAATCAACAATTATCTAACAAATTTATCAGACCGGAAACATTTTTATTGTAGCATCAGCGTCAAGAATGACATTTTCCGGTTGCTTCAGTTGTTGAGTTTAATGTTTTCCCAGTTATATAGTAACATGGCAATTGTTTAATTAAAGCGTGACATTTTCAATGAACTATAGTTATATTCCTTGTTAATAGGTTCATCGAGGAGAGATTGTCGCCTAGAATTCATTTTGTTTTGGGAAAACGTGCGGACAAATACGCTCTGATCCTGGTTCCGGCTTTGGAATAATTTAACGCTTGCCTCTCGTGTATCTAATTACTCTCTCCTATCATTACCATCAGGTTTTATCCTGAAAGGTCGGCCTTAACCGTCTTGATGACTGTTTATACGGATACCTTGAACCTTTCATTTGACAGGCAGTCAGTCAGTTATGAATAGCCAATAAGAATACCAACCATTTAACAGTGGGGCTCAAATATTGAGGACCTCATGCTCCCACGCACCTTCTTGGCGTCGCGTCAGTAATTTGGAAAAATTGTGGGCGCGCTGTCTTGGTCCAGTCGCCCTCCTCGAGCATCTTCACGCCGGCACTTCAATAATAAACAATTCAGCTGCGGTCAAAGTGAAGGAAAGGATAGCGATCACATTTTTTGAAGGTATGGACTGCACTCCACTTCTCCCATGATTTGCTCCATGTATATATTCCCGGTCTCGGCCTTCCTCTCCAATTATTCGCATTTATTCTTTATCGCCCATCTATATTGCGTAGATACTCTCATGTCACGCCGACTCTTGTATTCCTCCCATGCAGTTCTCTCATTTTCGATGAAATGTTTTCCATAGTGTTTGTTTTTTGATCTATCTTACGCACGAACTCTATCCTATCCTATCCTCTGCTCATTTTACTCATATCATTCATATATATAACACCGCGATACAAAGTTTTTCGGGCTCATGTGCTTTGCTGCACTTAAATTTCGCGTTTCACCTTGCTGCGACGAAATGCTCCACACAAGAGATCTTCAAGAGGTGTTTTCCTAATGTGCACATATGTCTAAACATTTCATTCTGTGTTAAAAGCTGTTTTAGGATCATTTTTACCGCTGAGAAACTTCTCTTTATGCGTCTATCGTCGGGTGTGCTAACTAGATGTGTAATTTCTTGCTCATTTGCTAGAGGTCTTCCCTTTGATGTTGTTCGAATTAACAACTCCTCAAAAGAAATATAGGATCTCGTAGGCGAGTGAAGCTGTGTGGAAGAGGTGGCCAAAAGCAGTGGGAGGATGGTTGATGATGAAGAGATCTATGTTTAATTTGCTTGATGGAGCGTTTGAGGTGTCCGCGCGCTTCAATTTCAAGGGTAATTGATCAAAATCCTTCTCACTGGACCGCGCCTTTTATTTTCAAATAATCTGGGAGTGTCAGAGGCCGAATTTCTCACGCGGGTGGCGGGAGGGGGGGCAGGGGGGGCAAATTTATGGCAAAATTTATCATTGTGGGTCAAGGGAAAAGATAAAGGCGTGCGATAACCGCTTCGCGAAAAGTTCTCTCACAAAGGCCCTCATCATACTTGAGGATCGTGTTTCGAAGAGGTGAGGCGCAGGACCACTGGGTCGTATTCGATGCTGTATTGGCTTTTGTGTTCAAAGCGAAGTATCCACCAGAATGTCACTTCCGATCGCAGAAACTGCACATGCCATTTCAGTCAATAGTTACTTTTCTTCAGTCGCCTTAGATCGGATCTCTAGGTCAGGAGGTCGGGGAAAATGGCTCGCTTCGGAGGCTGCGAAAGCCTGTGTTCGTCAGAAGACATACTTCCACGCTCGTTTTTTTTCCCTTCTTGTCGGTTTCCTTGATTTATTTGCCATTGGCGACTTGTTCGTTCCATTTCAACGCACCCGAGCAAACATGCCGAGAAAGCAGCATTGTAGATATTTAATTAAAGTGTATCCAGGGCACGCAGGTGAGGCCATTCTCGAGAAATAGGAAAGGGAGAGTTAGAGGATAAATGCTGAGGACATGGACAGGGTTGGTGGGACACAGTTGACGCACGCATTAGGTCGGTGGACGAAAATGGGTGCGGCGGCATCAATTACATCCGGACGGAAGAGGTGTTCTCAAAGGGGAGGACTATGCGGTGCAGAGTCTCGGAGGGATCATTATTTCAAAGAAAAAGAGTCGCGAGCAATTTTTGTCTGGAGCGCGGGCGAGCGTGTTCACGGAATCCAGGCGGCCGTTCCGGGCATATTGGTTCGAATGGTATCGAGAGAAATGGCGTCCATTGCTTGGCGAAATTTGGCAACAGTGGGAGCCTATTCATTCTAAGCATTCAGAATCGAAAAGATCCATTATAAGCGTCCTGATCTGTTTTAGGGAAGAGATTGTGCGTTGTTCGGATGAGTTTGTAATGGAGAAGGGGGAAATATAACGGCTCGGATGCAGTAAAGCAGAAGAAGTGTGTTGCATTGTGGGAGGTATTTCCCAGCAGCAGTCTACCGATGTAGGTTGGTATTCCGTGCAATAGCACTGGCATTCTTCTTAGAGCGATACGCACCTCCTAACGTGACAATAAAGACCACTTGAGCCCACTTCAACATTAACCATTTCTTATTTCATACTTATCTGCATCCTGTCTGGGATAACTTATCCTTTCCCCTCTCTGCCACGCACGCACGCATGCATACTCCCCTCCACTGCAGTCTTCAGCGCTTGTTGTATTTTTGGGATCCGTTAACAAATTACCTCAAGCGTTGTCGCGTTTTCCCCCTGCGTATTTATTGCATTGAAAACCTTAAAAGATAAAGAAAATGTAATTAATAAAAATAAATACGACTTTGGGTAAGGATGTTAAGAAAAGAATAGTCAAAACTTCGATATGGAGCGTAGTTATGTACGGCGGGGAGACATGGCCACTGAAGCAGGATGATAGGCGTATTGGAGGCTTTTTGAGGTATAGGTTTGGAGAAGGTGAAGTGGAGAGAAAGGAAAACAAATGAGGAAGTGCTAGGCATGGTGGGCGAGGAGAGGGGATTGTGGGCAGAAATTCTAAAGAGGCAGGAAAAATGGATGAAGGGCGTATTGATCGGCATTGGGATGTTGGAGATAGTGATAGAATAGGATAGGGATATTCAATTGTTTATGGCTCAGCTTTGTGGAAGTTCATGTTCACTAAATGAAGAACACAATGTATATTTCACCTGTTCTTTATTTTGGTAATACTTGTTTCAACGCTTAGGCGTGATGATGACGCCTGAGAGTTGAAAGTAGTTGTACAAAAATAAAGAACAGTGGAAATATGCATTCTGTTCTTCATATAATGAGGATAGGGATAGGTTGGACGGGATGAAGAGGGGAAGGAAGTACACAGGGATGAAGATTGACTTGTGTTGAGTGGAATGTTGGGTTGTGTTTTGTTAGGAGAGACGAGAGAATGTATCGCTGTACCATAGTATAGGCGGTGTCCATCCATATCCTACCTTAATCGGTAGAATATCACTAATAATTAGAGTCAAGGTCTGCACCATAGTTGAGCCACAATGACATGATTAAATTATCACCATTTTCCCTACTGGTAATGCAGAACTTTCAAAAAAGTCACGCGTGATTATGATTTGAAGCGAAATTTCGGTATACCTTTCAACAATCTGCTGAGGTTCCTACAATTTATTCGCATTAAAAGAAACCATGGTAAGGATGTTCACCCTATTAATATTTTCATGTAGCACATGCAATATATTCGCTCCCAAGAAGATCTTTGGTGCAGTTCCAAGGTGATTGCCGTTTCCTGCCAATCGTGTCGATCTCGCAGGCGATTGGGTTAGCGTCGAAGAAATCAACACTCTTGGTTGCCACCTGCCTTCGACGACGTTTCGCTCAAGTCAATCGGCCCGCAGCCGCCACTCGCTCCCAGGGCGGAGCTGGGCAATGTCCGCATCCACGGGGCTTCTGGCCGTCAATGAGTTAGCGACGCCTTACCTTGGGTTACGCTATCCGTTTTTTTTTGGCTCTCGGCTCCCGGGGTGTCAATGCTTGCAGACCAGTGTCGGTTGATCATTCTTCTCTCCATTCCATCCTGATGAATCATTGAACCCTGCAATGAGCTAAAATGTTCGCGGCTTCTTGCTGGCACCCTCCTAAAGGCGCCGGGACAGTTTTATCCATGCATAAAATATGTTAATGTTGACGTTCTTAGTTATTTTGATTAATATGTTTAATGTTTTTGGTGTTTTTACTGAATGACGGCATGATTTCTCTTTCACTTAATTGCAAATGACGACATATCCTAAAAGATACTCATATCGTGATATTAATGGAAGTGGCCCAGCACAAATTTTACGTAAAATTACGGCATTACCCAATTTATGCCGAATAATTAAAAGGTTTAATTTAATTTGCGATCCGCACAAAAGCTCTCGCGGTAAAAGTTATCGGATTTACTTCAACTCGTGTTTTTTATGGTAAGAACAAAATAGTTTTCGCTACACGGGTAGATTTTTCGTTGGCATATCTTATCTTAAAATTTTTCCTGTTATAATTAATAGCACATTAAGATCGTTAGCACTTAACACTGTTAACGCTTTACTCCACAAATGATTTATTTTTGAATTCCTAAGATGCTATATTTCATGAAAAGTCAAAAGTTCTCTAAATGAACAAGCTCTTTCCATGCTCTTTTCAGAATTGTCTGGCTTGGAGCGTGAATGATACTTTAACTATTCACTTAATTTTTCATTTGGGATATCATATAAGTACATGGTATCTATAACAATATCGGGAAGAGTTTCTTGAAAAATAGATTTATACAAGATATTGCCACAATGCCTCTCAATATTCTTCAAAGTACATCCCTTGAGCGTTTACACGCGGCTTTTGCCTGAGCGGCTTTTCACGACTCGAGGGCTCCCATGGTAGGCGAAAGGTCCTTAAGGGTACGCGTGCAACCTTCTTTGACGGCACTTAATGTCCCATGGTGCTGCCCTTTGATGGAGGGAGGATTTTACTTTTGGGAATAGGAAATAGTCTGCTGGTGCCAAGTCGGGGCCGTACAAGGGAGTTGGGGAATCGTTGCGATGCAGTTTTTCTTTATTTTTTCTTGTCAGTTTTGGTCTTCCATCCAAAGACCTTCGGTAGGACGAGTTCAGCGTAGGTCTTTCGCATCAATGAAATTTCAGTGATAATAGTGTTTGCACTGTCACTGTCCTATCAATGCCAATAAGATGTGCGATCATGCCCACACTTAACTGACGGTCTGAATTCAGCACTTCACGCAAATACGTCAGGAAAAAACTGTCACCGATACTTTTTATGCTAACCTTGTATATGTTGTATCAATCAGCAACACTAATGTGGTTATCGTAACTTCCCGAGCTATTGCCTTGTTGACAAACGGGAGATAATGAATGAAGATAGCCGAGGACGTGGTAGCCGAGGGTGGAGCCCGGCGCCTCCTCTCTTTACTCAACGCTCGACGTTCCCTTCGCCCTTTTATCCGCGGTCACGATTGTGTGGAGATCGATCGAGATAACACCTACTAAGCTGCTAGAAATGGCGAATTCAATTTTAAATTGAGAAAATAGAAAATTATGAGCTCTCTTAAGTGAAAAGACCTCGCATTGTCTTAATCAACTTTTCCTGCCGTTGAACTTCTGAATATCTGTGCATGCATGTATATATGGATGTATGTATTTTTTAGATGCGCAAATCTCTGTATAATGTATGCCTATCTCTCTATATATATGCATTTAATTAAGAATTTTCTGGCTAAAATAATATATACGTGTATAGCGATGGGCTAAATTGAAGAAGGGACCATATGGTCTCAATTTTGTCCAAATAAAGACCTCTGTCTATGTCTCTCTATGACTTCTCAGAAAAACCTGCTCTCTTAACCTCCCCTTGTGTGGTGTTTTCTTCGCCTTCCATTTTACTTATTTCATTCATTCCTCACCCATATCTTAAACTTCACCAATCCTCGCTTAATCTCTCGGCTTACAGACCAAGTTTCGGAGCCATAGAAAACGACACTCCACATGAGAGTTTTCACTAATCCTTTCTTTCCTTGATGTTCTTGTCACCAACTCCTGTCTATACTATATCTATTTGAATAATATGTTGAAGAGTCTTTAGAGACAATGAAGGAGAAGACAAATAGAAGAAAGATACGTTGCATTACGTTTGCAGAAGATATTGTGACCATGGGAGAAACAGCTGAAGATATGTATAGAATGCTGAAAACCCTATCCTTAGCTTTGAAAAAATGGAAACTGAAAATAAATGTGAAGAAAACCAAAGCTTCGATAGTTTCTAGAAATAGGGCAGAACCCTCTGTAAATTAAATGATAGGAGAATTAATGATAAGGCAAGTAGAAGAGTTCTGCTACTTGGTAGTGTAATTACAAGAGACAACAGAGGCAGTGAAAAAAAGGATAGCCTTCGCAAAGACGCCATATGAAAAAAAAGAATCTTTTAGGAAGCAAACTCATGTAATTGGAAATTAGAAAATAATTTGTAAAAACGGTTGTTTGGAATGCATTATAATGCAGGTGCGAGACTTGGACATTGGAAAAGAGGGAAATTGAGCGACAGAAATGTCGAAAGGAATCTAATAAAAGAGATGGGCAAAAAGAAAGTTACTTATTTTGGACATGCTCTGAGGCAACAACTTCCTGAAAAATAAAATAAAGGGGAAAATATTAGGAAATAAAGGCAGAGAAAGGGCAAGAAAAAAAGTATTGATGATATAAAAAGTACGATGAGAGTGACAACCTACAAATGCTTATTCGGTTTGGTGTGTATGACGGTGATCCAATCATACTAGCTTATATACATATATATATTGTATATAGTATTGATGATATAAAAAGTACGATGAGAGTGACAACCTACAAATGTTTATTCAGTTTGGTGTGTATGACGGTGATCCAATCATACTAGCTTATATACATATATATATATATATATATATATATATATATATATATGTATGTATGTATGTATGATATTTGCTGGATTCGATTTCATCGTGCGCATTCATGCCTTGTAGAGAGCATGTAAAATGGCTCTGTGGCATCTATTTCTGTCAGGTTATAATTGAAGTTTGAGAACGAACGGGACATGTTTGCGTTTTTATTCCTAAAATTAATTATTTATAAAAAAGAATTTTTCAGTGAATGCTGATGGCACGCTAATTTTCTCAGAATTGCGTGTAGATTCGCCCCAGATCCTACGTACATGGCACTTGTCACGTTACGAGTTTCCCTTCCGCGCTGTGGTGTGAATCGCCGAGGGCAGCTCACTCTCTGTGATCGAGGCTTTGCGCTCTAGATCAAAGAGGTGCTCTGGGTGGATATATTCGCGCCAAAATGGTATCGAAAGTAAATGAAGCATTGCAAGTCGTGTGCTAAAATGGCAGCTGAATTGGAATCGGAAGTTCATCCAAGGCGCAGGGGGGGGGGGAGTAACCCCCCACGAAAGTGGATGAAGCAGTTCTTATGTTAGATATTTGGTCGAAGTCTTTTTTAAAATTAAATGCTAGGATGACGAACCTCCAAAGAAAGTTATCAGTCCCAGCCTTGAATTATCTTTGCTCCTGATAGGCTTCAGACCTGGCTCTGGTGGTTGGGAATTAGCGGAGCGATTTTTTTTTTGCGTAGCGTAAGCTTAGCACCAATCTCTCCTCCGCTGCAATGTCAAAAGCGTTGGATACCTGTTGCGAAATGTAATGTCTTACATAATTGACCATCCTCTTAAAGAGCCAATTTACGATATAATCTAAAATGTCAATCGTGGAAATGGCTACGATCAACATTGTTGATTGTATCTTTTACGTTCGGCATTTTTGTTTATTCTTCAAATCTAAAAAAGATAGCCGCTTCATATTTTTAGGCGGAGATTTGAAAGGTATGAATTGGACGTGCTCTGTCAACAAATCTCGGAAGTTTTGCAACCGATGCGTTCTCCGCTGTCTTCTTGGCGTTGTCTCCGGAGCCTCGGCTCGCTCCGCGTGTCGCTACTTTTCCCTCTGGGCCATCGGATTATCGTCGCACAGCTGTTCTGTCACACATTCGTCCTTGCCAATGCAGTTGCTGTACAGAAGCCGCTTCGCCGTGGTCGTTGTCCCCGTCAAGTACCGTCGAAGCGGTGCGAGACACCGGGCTCGCACTGAATGGAACGGTATCTCGGATCGGTGGTATCACCGATCGACACCAGGATCGGCTCCGTGATGTCTCTTTCATCAGTTAGTTGCGGAGTCGAAACATATATATAGAATGCCAAATCTATTGTTAGTCCTGGACATCTTAATACTGAAATAAAACTAGTAATTGGGACCTTTTCTCCCCTATTTCAATTAATTCATTTGATGTGAGTAGTCTTAAGAAAGTTGTGTGACAAAAAGGAACGTAGCCGGCGATGATAGCATTCCAGGCGGATGAACCTTTCGTATAAGTCAGGAAATATGCCATAGAAGCAGGGTTCGAATTGATTTTGGCGTGGTCTAATTTAGCCTTTGAGGGCACCCAAGTTGTCATTTACCGAAGAGAGATTAGATTTGGGCATGGGTCGCAACGGGTGGAGCATATACGAGTACTATCCTCAAAGCGAATGAAAGATATTCATTTTTGGCGTATCTAAAGTATCTTCTTCCCCTTTAGGTTCTTGACTTTCTTCGGATTATGCAATTTCTTCATATTTGTACGCCACGTTTTTTTAAATATGTGAAGAATAACAATAAAGAATAACATTAGTTTTCAATGGGAGTTCTAATATGGTGCGCTATAAGATCCTTTGCTCCGTTTCCCGGTGCCACTGGCCCGTTAAGTCCACGGTCAATATTTATGCATTACGAATTCGGACACCCTTCAAGATTACTTCTTACCTAATGAGGGGTCTTTAGGCACGCGTTTGGCAGTATCGGGCGTGTCTAGAATATTTTATTGAGTGCTCTTCTGTAACTTTCCGGATGATGGGCGTCCATTTTTGTCACATTTATTTAAGTGAGCACTCGTACAGGTATGTACGAGTCTGTATATTCCCCTTCGTCCAATGGTGCTACACGAGGACTGTCCAGAAAGTTAACCTCCCTCAGGCTTTGAAAAAAAGACAGGAATGGATGGAGAAAATTTATTATTTTCATCTCCAAACTGCACATCACTACTTTTTTTTCCGCATACTCATTAAAAAGATCCAAGAATTTGCCATATATCTTAAATACTTGAGTAATTCCTTCAGCATAACATTCTACCGCCTTAGATCGCAGCCAATCGATGACGGTATCTTAGAGTTCCTCGTCGAGATGAGCACAAAACATGCGGTAGCCTAACTTTTCAGCCGTTTTTCCATGCAACCGATTCCTTTGAATATGTGCAAAACTTTATAAAGAACCCAGATATCGTAAAACACTACCAGTTTGGACGAAATTTTTCGTAACTTTCTGGAGCAGTTCATTGTTCACCACAGATCGACGGCCAGTTCTTGGACATCATGGACATTTGTCCGTTCACTTTTATGAACTAATAACACCACTGACGCACAACACTGTTACTCATCACTCAGTCGGTCCACAGCACAAATTTCCCTAAGATGAATGCCAGCAGCTTTTAAGTTTCATGCCAGTAAAAAACCTTATCGTTAAACGAATTTAAAACATTTGGGGGGATTTCCAATTGTATTCTTCATTTTGAGTCACCACTGTAAACAAACGACAAGCGGCATGGTCTTCCAAACACTGCAGCTCGAGGCGTACTGCACTGGTGTGTGTGTGTGTGTCTCAATACAGCAAACATTCGTCTTCCTTCCACTGCTTTGCTCGCTACGTGCAAACGTAAGTTACTTTCTGGACAGCATTGTATTTGGCAATGACAACACAATTTCACTCGAAACGAATAATTGAAAAGTATTGGAATTAAAGACCTCGATAATGACGGCGAAACTAAATGTTTGGCGTGTGATGAGGAAGGGCTTCCACGTGGATCAGCGCATTCCGCCGACAGGCGTTTTCCCAAGGCAAACGGAGCTTTCTAACCATTTATTACCTTCCCTTTCAATTTTACAGACAGGCACGGAATTTCATTCCAGTACATACATTTTATCGTAGTATTAAATACATGCACCTGATTAGCGGTGTGTGTATTGGATTTGGGCGGATATAATGTTTAAGGTCTATTGATGCTCGGTCCTAGGTAATACAGAGGCAGTGACTCCAAAAAAAATTGTCTTTTCCGAGGTTCTACAATTTCCTGTTCTTTCTGGGAGTGATTTCGTTAAAATCTTGAAATCTAGATTATCTTTCACAATACGATAATGCTTGTGTTCGCGTCACTGCTATGGTAATTCTCGATTCCCTCGCGCCTAAACACTGGGGGACTCGTCGGGGGTCCTGGCGCCAAAATGCCCTCATTGTGAGTCCTTACCGAATAACATCCCTGGATCATCATCAGTAGTTAATCTCTCCACGGAAAAATTTCCGTTAGATAGTTCTGTGAAAGTTGTCCAGTCCTGTGTCGCACCCTTTAACACTTGGTCAGTAAATCATCCAATCATAATACCCGCAATCAAAACAAATCCTTCTTCACCATTCTCTCCCACTCTTTCCACTCAACCTTTCCTCCTATTATCCTCTTCGATGTGCGATCCTTTCTCGTGACCTATTCCGGCCTCGTTGGCGGCGAGGTATCCTCCTCGCCTGCCAACCCAGAGGGTGCGGGCTCCTTGGGTGGGTTTTTCTCCGTCCAGGGTTTGGATGTTTGTAATTGTTTCTATTGCTGTATTATCATTATAAGCCCGATTCAAAGGCCAAAGTGCTGTTTTCTGATAAATGTGAAATAAATAAACACTCGAAACGCCTTTCTTTTTCCTATAGAGATCCTTTCAATCTATCCTCTCCAGAACTTCTTCATTTTTTTATACTTTCCATGCACCAGATATTTATGTTTCAATTTTCGCCATGCCACATTTAAGTGCTTGAGAGAGATACTTCCTCAGTCTCTCCGACCCGTGAATTGCAGCGTCTTAGATAAAACGTTTAGTAAGTTTTCTCCTCCGTATCATTTGTTCTGTCTTTTAGTAGTTTCTTTTATTTGTCCACAGCTCTTCTACTTTTAGTTTCTCCTATCTACAACTTCCATTCCTTTTAATAATTCTTCCGAGTCAGTCCAATGAGATCACCTCCTCCAGGCTACTTCTTCCTACGATCACCTTTGCCACCAAATCATTCTTAGACATTTTAATTATATGTGCAATGCTCCTTTAAAAATAAGACGCCTTTCCTACATAATCTTGATTTTCAACTAGAAGGGTCCTTTAACGTTTTCATCCTGTGCAGCACCCATGATATTTAAGAGCGAGTCATATTTCTGGGAGGGAGGGGGCCCATCCCTCCCGTTAACTCTGACGCCAACTGATTGACCTCCACGAAACTGTCAACCGTCGGCGCAATTTTCGAAATCCCCTCGTAATGCACTTACCGCGCATGCGCGCCATGACGGATCTACAGGTAGTCGCGTGCCAGCGTGTGTGTGTGTGTGTGTGTGTGTGTATGTTTGTCTGACACATTTGTGTATCGGATTTCCGGAATGAAGGGATGCGGTCATGGACCAGGCGCTAATCGCTCAAGACACCATAAAACTCTCACGTGACTGATGGGTTCAGCGGTCACAACACGAGTGTAAGTTCGCTTCCGAAACTATAGTTTTTGGAAGTGGGTATTGTTTTTAGAGAATGGGATGTTTGTGCGTGTCCTGGAAGTGTGCCCTTGCACAGGTATACATGGTTAGTATATAAAGTAATGGGAAAAGTTTCTGGAAAATAGATTTCTTTCAGATATTGCTAATATTCCTGAAAATTCTTCGTAGTACATCCCTTGAGCGTCGATATACACTTTTGCCAGCGGCTTTTCCACGACTCGAAAGCTCCCTGGCAGGTGTCACCCGGCTCCCGGGAGGTCTTTAAGGGTACGCGTGCAAGCTTCTTTGTCGACTTGACTTAGGGCCCCATGTTGGTGTCCTTTGAGGGAAGGAGGATTTCTTTTTTGGGAATAGGAAATCGTCTGTTGGTGCCGAGACTGTAAGGGGTTGGGGAATCGTTGCGGTGTCGTTTCAGAAGGTCTTCGCTAGCAGATGCTAGACTTTGTTCTTGGTCGTTTGCTCAAAGACCTTCAGGAAGGGTTTAGCGCAGATCTTTCGCATCGCCAAATTTTCAGTGATAATAGGGTATACTGTGTCACTATCTTATCAATGCCAATACGATCTGCGATCATGCGCACTCTTAACCGACGATCTGAATTCAGCACTTGATGCGAACACGTCGGCAAAAAATTGTTACTGATACTTGTTTTACGAACCTTGTGTAGACGGACGCATAGATCGATAGGCTCCATAACGGAGGCTCATCTCTGATCCAGGGAGGGTTTCAGTTCGATCGCCGTGTAGGGGGGGTGCCTCCTCCCCCCCCACTCCCTTCTTTCCCGCCGCGCCGTCGACTGTTGTCAACTCCTAGGGAACGCAACGGCGTTTGTGTTTGTTTACTCGCCGTTCTTTCGCCTCGATGCCTTTGAAATTCCAAATCCTTCCGCTCCCTTTGCCAATGCCCTGCCGCGTATAAATAGTGGGTGGCGCTGGTGTCCCGCCCCATGCCGTCCTCCCCTCGCTCGCTCCCCCTCCCATCGACTCCCCCTCGGACCTCCGCCCCTTTCCCCTGCTGTCTCTCTCCCTCCCTCCCTCCCTCTCGCACTGCTATTTGCGCGATAAAATGCAAAAGATTGTCCATTAGGTGTCGCAACTCCGCTAATACTCATTTTCGTTCGATTATTGAATTTCTTTTCTTCAAATGGTTTGACGTAACGTGAATACAGATCAATGGTCCAAATTTGGTGAAAATTGCGTTCAATTCATAGATTTTTAGGTAAGGTTTCTATGAATTGGAGGAGCTAAATTTGTGCAGCGCCGTTATAATAAAATGAGTAGCGTGTGCAAAATATTTTTAGATACATTGTTTAGATATTTTATTGCAACACAAGCAACCGCTGGAGTGTATGGCAGGGGGTGAATACACACCAGACTGATTTTGACCAGGATATGACCCCTACCGCGGTCGGACAGTATTATTCTGATCTCTTACTGTTCGTGGAAAAAATAGATCTTAAATTAATCTGTTCTGCACTTAATCTCTCTAATTTTATTTACATGATATCTCCTACCGTAGGACGACAGAAGTAATAATACATTTTCAGCATCACTGCGAAATAGACATCCTTCCAATTTATGCAAGAGATTTAATCTGTAATTTAACCTTCTCTCTGGGAGTGATTCCAAACCTTTCTAATATTTTGGATACGGTGCCCAGAGTGGGGTGCCCGGGAGTCGAACCCGGGCCCTCCGGCCAGTGGTTCAACGCTCTACCCCTGGCCTCCCGCGACCCACCATATATATTCGAGGTCTGTCCAATGCATATCGCAAATTTTGAATTTTCGCGGGTTACGTATATGTGATTTTCGATTGTTTTGTGGCGTTATGTTGGTCTCTCACTTATGCCGAAAAGTTCGACCATTTTTGCATATTCAATTAATTGTTGACAGCTGTTTTTCTTGGACGTGTTTTGGCTTGTCTTCGATTTTTGTCTGTTCCAAGAAATTGATCAAAGAATTTGTATCATGAATATCTATTTTGTCCCCGTCAAAGTATTCCCCATTAGTTATTATATCCTTGTGCCAACGTTTTTTTCCAATCCTCCAAGCACTTCAAAAAATCATTTTTAGTGGAAGAGTGTGGAACAAATAGGTTAAACATGTCATTGTTCCCACGAACGATAAGGGATCGTAATAATATAAAGTTTTCCGACTACACTATGAAGGAAAGGTGTTTTGGGTCAAGGGTAGTATGGTATGCATTCAACCCCTGCCATACACCCTAGCGGAGGATTGCAGGGTATTCAATAATAATAATAAAATCATCTAATGTGCCATTTGTTGATTTTAATCACTTAATTTTTTCATGTTTTATATGGAATACGGTTTTGTACGGTGTGGAAACATGGTTGTTGAAGCAGAATGATAGGCGTAGATTGGAACCTTTTGAAATGTAGGTGTGGAGAAAAATGGAGTAGGTGAAATGGACCGAAAGGAAAACAAATGAGGACATTATAGGTGGGCCAGGAGAGGGGTTTGTAGGAAGAAATCTAAAGGAGGTAGGGAAATGGATGAGGACGAATTGATCGGCAGTGGGATGTTGAAGACTGTAATAGAGGGGAGAATGTTGGGCATACGAGGAAAGGGCAGGAACAGGATAGGAATGCTGGACTGGATGAAGGGAAGAAGGAAGTGTACGGAGATGAAGAGGGACTTGTTGTAGAGTGGTATCTTGGGTTGTGTCTCTTTGGAAGAAGTTGGAAAGTATTGCGATGATCAGTCTGTATCCATCCAAATTCTTCCCCAAGCGGTGGACCAGCAAAGAAAAAAATAAAAAAAATACCTGTCGCCCTTCCCTTTCATCGTCGGCAAAGTCAACAACCACATCGTCATTAATTTCAGGGAACTTGTTCCTTTCTCTAATTGTCTTCGTTCGCTGCTGCCCCCGCATTGGTGTCTACCGATAATTTCGCCTCTTTCATCTTCACTTGTTCTTTCAAACGTGCACTTCCGTTCCCGAGACTCTCAGTTTTCCTCACCGCGAGAGTCTCTTTGACTGCATTGACCTCCACGACTTTCTATCTCAAAACATATATGATTTGTATAAAAAGTATCGGGAAAAGTTTCTGGGGCAAAATAGCTTTATTTCAGATATTGCCTCAAATTCTTCGAAGTACATCCCTTGAGCGTTCTTTGACAGCAGTTAATGTCCCATTATGGTACTCTTTGAAGGAGGATTTAATATTTGGGAATAGGGAATAGTGTGCTGGTAACAAGTCGGGACTGTTAGGGGGTAGGGAAATCGTCGCGATGTCGTTTCAGAATGTCTTCGCAGACAGACGCTCCGGCTCTACTGTTTTGGTCGTCGAAAGACCTTCGGGAAGAGTTTGGCGCAGATATTTCGCATTGCTAAATTTTAAGTGATAATGGTTTGTGCACTGTCACTGTCTCATCAATGCCAATACGTTCTGTGCGTAAACTTAATCGACAGTCTGAATTTAGCACTTCACACACTTGCAGAAAAACTTGTTACGGATACTTTTCATACAAACCTTGTACCCTGGGTGCTTTAAACGGAGGCGTACTCGTATGCCTTCATTCCAAGGAGTGTCACAAAATCAACTCGAATATTTTCACTCTCTCCTTCCTTTCTGAATCGCTTAATTTCTTTTCATATTCAAACGTAGGAAAAAGGTACTAATGGAAGCGTTACGGCGGAAGGAATTGTCCTGCTAACGAAATCTAAGCCGTAATAAAAATACTCTGTGCGTGGAAAAGCAAAGTATCCTCTTTGATCAGGAAGATATTTCGTTCAAAAGAAAAGGATGCAGACGAGACGCGCGCATATCGTGCATTAACTTGCATAATTTTGATTGGTTGGAATATTTTGGATAATAATGTACATCACCGGCTCTACCTCTCCGTGACCACATATTCTTTTGATCGGATTAGTTGTATTTTCATCTTTCACAAAAGCCTTCTTAAAGTCAGCGAGTCACCCTGTGCTTTAGCATCCCCTTTGATTGTTTTAAGTCATAACGACGGAAGGAGGATCACCTATTCTCGCCGAGCGTCGATCTACTTCCGCGCTGAAGACGGCGGTCGTTTCCTTCGCTGCATCGACCGCGGCGTCCTTCCGTAAAAAACAACTTGTTTTTTTCTAGGATCGCGAAGTTTTAATCGGGGATGTTTGAGCGAGATGCATGAGTAATTTCTTCAACCCAAATGTTCGCACTCTTTCGACTTCCGGAAGGCCGTGCTTCCTGCGATAACGTTTCGCGAACTGCCCACCCTGCCAAGTGTCCATCCTACTCCGGCGTTTTGCACCGTGATGCAAGTGCTGAGTGTTGCCAAGCACCGGTGAGATTGCTGTTTAAGAAAAAAGTTGTCGAGCATCCAGTTTTTTTGTAGTTCGACCGAGGAATGTTGTTTCGGGTGCAGTGACCGTTTCCGTTGAGCATCCGTGCGAATATTTCCGAAGCATCAATCGAGAAACTATGCGAAATTTACTTTATTTTTGGCCTCCTCTCTTCCTTCTCTTCGAAAGCGCGTCGTTTTTTTAGGAAATCTCAAGCGCCTCATAATACGAGACGTACTTAGTGCTATCGCAACAGAGTTCACAGTCTGTCACTTCTTGAAGATGTCGCCAAGGCGCCAGGAGACTGTTTGGCGAAAACAAAGTGTTGTGCTATATTTGTCAAAGATTGTCTTCTACTTGATATTTCGAGTTGAAACTTTGAAGCGACTTTTTTGGTTGCAAATTTAAATATTTACCGAGACTTTTTTTAGGTTCAATATCTTAGTAAATGGGCCTACTAAGTGAAAATTCTGCGCGACTTCTTTTATTCCATTGTATCATCGAAAACACTCGTTTATGTTTGCTCGATGTCGTTGAACTAACATTGTTAAATTTCGTGCATATATATATATATATATATATATATATATATATATATATATATATATATATATATATATATATATGCACATATATATATATATATATATATATATGTGCATTGATAGTTTCATCTGTATTATTTCATGGCAGCGTTTCAAGTGACGTCTTATCTTTTTTGCACCGTCTAGGTGTGATTTTGACGTGCGTTTGGCGATTCTTCATAGTTTGATGAACTCGCGAAGGGAAGCACGCTTCATTTGTGGTATTGCCCACCGGGTGATGACGATCATCCTCGTATCCGGTCGTGTGCTATCTGCAGCATGTTTTGGCCGAAAGTACATTGTTTTAAAAAAGAAACTTATGAAAGTCACCGAAGCGTATCGAATATTACGGAACATCTATAATCTCCGTAGAAAACAAAGATAATTAAGGCCCTAAGGAGTAAGAAGACAAAATCAATCTTTTAATGAGGAGGGCATGAACTAAAGAAGGCAGAATTAAAAAGTGAATCAGACTAGAATGAACGGGGACTCAAAGAAGGTTCACGTTGCGTAAGGAAGCTTATGAAAAGAAGAGAAAGTTTTTTACAGTGACCTTAAGTCAATATGAAAAGAAAAAAAATTGTGAAAAATTTAATATGGAGGGTGTTATTTATGTCTCGGAAACTTGGTCGTTGGGGCAAGAGGATAAGCGCAGATTGGAGGATTTTCAGGCGTGTGTGTGCAGGATGATGGCAAATGTGACATGGGAAGAAAGGAGGACGAAAGAAGAAGGTATGGACGCATGCAGAGGAGAGAGGATTGTTGGGGGAAATTCGGAGAAGGCAGGAAAAGTGGATGCTGGGAATATCCATCGGTAAAGGATCGCTGGTAGCTGTATTCTAAAAGAGAGATTGCTAAGCAAGCAAGGTGGAGTGGGGAAAAGGAAATTTAACAACGGCTCAACGTAATTAATATAGCGGCATGTTTGGCAAGGCTTATAAGTATAACTATAATTTCTTCTTTTTCTCAAAAGCATGAATTATCTACAAAGGTATCATAGATATTCTTATCTGCCATACCTTTGCAGCTAACACATAACATCAGACCACAAAGAATACGTTATCATTAAAGCTACTGCACACCTCTTCTTGACTTTTGTAAGAAGCTCAGAGGAACGATACAAAAATTTGTTTTCCGGAGGAGTTCTAAGTAGAGCACTCTAACCAGAGGGTCGATATCCGAGGCCAGGCGGAATTAATAATTTGATTTATGGTTTTTAATGATTTCCCAACTACTGGTTGTAGCCTCATCAATGAGTTATGTTACGACTTAACCCTTAGGATTAAAAGTACTAAAAATAGCTTCTGGCGCAACCTCATTGAATCGATCGAATTCCTTTGGGGGTAATACGAGGACTGTCAAGAAAGCAACTTACGTTTCGGCCCAGCGTGGCGGTGGTTAAGGAGGCCACCATCTTGATGTCGAAACGTCCCTTCACTCAGTGCACGCATCCTGCTGTGGTAGTGTGAGCACACAGACTGTGATTACTCTACTTTTGTTCAAATTGCGAACTGTTGAAATGTGCGCCGCAAACAGAAAATCGCGCGAGTTGTAAAGTGCGATCTGTGATTAGGTTTTCGCTGGTAAAAAAGCCGCAAGCCAATTTAAATTCTTGGGCAAATTTGTGAAGTGTAGGGAGAGGGAATAATGAATGAAGGCGGAGTGAGGCAGTTCAGTGCATTCAGTTGAAAAAAATGGCCACAGCGCCAATGTCCACGACGAGGACCGTAATGATCGGCCTAGACTTGTGATAGATGAACTGGCGGTGAAAATCAACGAAATGATTCGTAAAAATTGCCTATTATGCGATTGCGGATCTCTCGCTAGACGTGATTTGCAACAAAGCCCTTTGACAGTCACGTAGAAATGCATGCCGGAGTAAGCAAGTGATTAAAGTGTAAGGTGGCAGATTTTTTCAGGGACGGAATTGAAATGGTGGTCTATCACTATGATAAATAGGCAGAAATAGGTCAGAAATGGATTTATAGGCAGAAATTATCACAAATTTAAGATAAAATGCCGGGCACAGAGGACAAATAAAAAAAAATTTTCTTTTCTAAATAGAACAATTGTTGAGTGGAACACCTTACCTGCAAAAATATTCGAGCCCTTTCCTAACAGAGTGAATACTTTTAAGAATAGATGTAAGGCATATATGTAAAAATTTGATTTATGTGTGGTGTATGGTATTATATGTTATAGCTTAATTTTTTTTTATGTATCTTTTTTTTCTTGCTGATTAATGGTTGTAAATGGGATGAGGATTCACTTGTTTTGTTAAAGAGATTTGTGTTTGTCTGGTTTTATGTATTATCTTTTGCAATTATTTGGGACTTGTGTGCCACCTGACACTGTCTATCAACACATGTGTATTTATAATAATAATAATAAATGCCTCAATTTGAATGGCGACTATGTAGAAAAATAGTTTAGAAATGTTCCGTTCAAATGTATATACGAGGGTAGGCCGAAAAGGAATGCACACGTGCTTGTAGAGCGCGAACAAAAGATTGTGAAAAAAATACATTAAAGTGTAATTCTTAAGTTTCAAAATAACATATTTATTTTTCAACAAAGTCAATGAAAACCTCTTCCGACTTTTCTCGAATCCAGGACTTGACAGCTGCCTTCCTCATCGTCCGAGGTGTAATGATTACCCTTGAGGTGTCTCTTGGGTTGAGGAAAAATCGCCAGGCGCTAGATCGGTGGAATGAGGAGGGTGTGGAGTCGGTTCAAATTTCAGGTGTTGCAGAGCCTCTCCAGTTGTGCGTGAGGGGTGTGGACGAGCGTTGACATGTTGCAAGATTATTGGTGCCAGGCTGCCTTTAACACGACATGCTCGGCGTTGGAGGTGTTCACCATTTTCCCTCTTTCCAGAAATTTGGTCACATGAACTCGGTGAGCATTCCAAAACACAGTCAAAAATTTTTTTTTGCGGATGGTTGTCTTTTGACCTTTTTTGCCTGTGGAGGAGGCGAAATTTTACCACTCATCGATTTGCAGTGGACCTATCCACAGTATTGTCACCATAATTAGTCTTAAAACGACGATAAATCTCAGTGGGAGTCACTTTTTCAGCAGTTAAAAATTCGATAACAGGACGATGTTTAACTCGCGATGACATAGCACTAGAACACGTCTCCATATTTCTGCTTCTCGAAATGCACTGGATGAATGAAACGACCTCCAACGTGCGCATGCTTGCTGAGGAGGAATGTTACTTCCACATGCCACCAGGAGTGCTTCTGACGGTCATTTTGTGTGTTGTCCACGAGCATTTATGCATTACTTTTCAGCCTGCCCTCGTAATTAAAGTTCGTCTTGTCACTAGGGTCATATTTTATTTCAAAACGTAATTACTTTCAGGACAGCCCCCATATTTGAATGATGATCCGTCTGCTCAAATAACTGCATTCCAGTTTGAATTTGGTCACAACGATAAACTAACGGGATCTTAATACATTGTTTCTTCATCCTTGTTTTACAGTTTCGATGCGACATATCGATTTTCAGGTGTTGAGGTCGAGGCGCTGCCCTCTGCGTGTCCCTCCCTCACGTGATTAGCGCGCAGTGGCATTCGGAAGGTCGTTTGGAATTTTCAAGGCCTCCGCTTCCATGTATTCGACCATCAAGGCGGCCATATACGTACGCCCCCCGTGGACCCCACCCCTCAAATGTAGTGCCCGCCCCGACCGTTGCCCTGGACCCGTATCTGGCCGGGGTCATCTCTCCACCGTAATTGGGGTCTCGCATATTTCAGCAGTACACATTAAAGAGGCAGCACGCAGGGTGCCGGATGTAGTCGACCCTTACCCCAGGGTTCCCGTGCTCCTATCTCGGCGCCCGGGGTGATTTTTTTACCTGTGGGGATAAAATAAGGCGACTTCCATTATATATAATTTATTTTCGTTTCCCCTCGATCCGGATCAAGGTCAAACCCTGCCATTCCCTTTTACTTAAATCCATTCAATCGTCCCGTTCGGATTCATTCGACGAGTTTGCACTTGAAATGAAGCTCTATCGAGAATGATGGAAGTAAGTTTTTCTCCTCTCTCGTCCGCGTATTTTTCTGTCGACGAAGCGCGAGCCCAAGGGGTTTCCTAGAACTTTTTTCCCGCAGTCCGCGTCTTTTTTGTCTCTTGTTCGATACTCTTTCGGCGGAAATGAAAAAGGTCTTCGGAAATGGAACTGCACATTAATTGTGAATACAACTGTGTTCGGTTTCTTTTTTTATGTTATCAAAAAGTTATAGCGTGGACATAAAGTTGCGTTGAAATGCCGGCGTGTTTTTTTTTCAAGTGCAGTCTCATATGCACACCGGCGATTTAAAAAAAGGGGGAAAAAGCGTTCGGATAAACAGGAATGGGAAGAAATTATAACTTTCTTTGTGGTGGTTTAGATGGAAGCGTATGTATTTAGAGTTGGAAGAGACAGTTTGTTTATGATTCTTAAAATGGTTTTCCGCTTCGTTTCGTGGCCTTCCGTTTCGTAGGGGAGCCCAGAGCAGTTCGCAGTGGTCTCCCTGTCATGGCAGCGACATTAGACACACGTCGCTTGTGTTGCCACGTATAGCACTGCGCCAAATCTCGTTTAAAATTAATTTTAGAGGGATATTTGTCTTGAGGGAAATAGGTTTCCCATATTTGGCAAAAACTAATGAAATAACTAATAACTAACTTCTGATACTGTTATCTAATAGCCCATAGGTACCACATATAGGTAAGTCAAAATAGAGATCATATAATTCTGCCATAAATAGCCAATATGATATACCGGGGGTTTGTTGCAAATATTACGAAGGAAAAATTTTGAGCATGAAATTTTTACTTGAACAAAATGTAACTCTCTAATTAATTTTTAATTTAATCATTGATTTATTTTACTACATTCACTTATCACATCAAATATGTGCACATACTCTGGCAAATTATGATTCATGCATGCAACCTGGTGAAGGTGTCATTAGGGATTGACTTGGATTGATTCCCGCCAAAGATCTACATCCACACAATACCCCGCAAGCCGTCGCAAGGACGTGTGGCAGGGGGTGGTAGGTCACCAGTCATTCTACACGCATTCACTCTATTTCTTCATGAACCTGGCACCCCGCGATCCACAAAAACCCGAATGGAAAGGGGGTGACCGAACACCAATCATGCAACATGCCTACATATATATTACGAGTATTACATGGCTAGCAGCTAATTTTTATGCCTACACAAAGACGACAAGGAAAGACATTGAAAGAGGGCATGTACCCATGAAATTCAGGCACTTAATTCCGGTTAGTATTCTAAACATTCCAGACGGTCAATTGACAAATTCAATAGACTTTATACATCCACCTACACCCCTCATGGCACACGGCGGGTGACGTTAGGATACCAGACTTGGAGAGTGTTTTGTGGGAATTTAATCTTGTATTCTCCCTATTTTCGACAGCGCGTGCCTATTGCTGTCGTAGGTGTTCCCTCTTTTATTGTTGTCGCGAATAGTGCGCGGGAAAAATAATTTTTTGAATCTATCAGTGCTATAATCTAACTCTGTAATTTTGAGACAATTGTCGGCCTTGCCAATGTAATTATAGCAAAGATAGCAAGCGATATCTCCACAAATGCCCACCCCTTGATGATGGTATCTCCTCGACCTCCCTAAACCTACAATGCCCCAGTAATTAATAAACTAAGGTATCGTAATATAAAAGGGAAATGCAATGTTTTTTCGATAACCGCACGGCAATAGTTTCGAGGATAGTTGAGGTAAGAAGGTCATTCATCAACTCCCTCCTCAATCTCCCATTCTCCCCGGTGATTCATTTGACATCATCCCGCTGTACCGTGAATTCTATGGAAATAGCAATCATGCGCTTGGATCAAATGGAAACTGTAAATTTCGCACTCGCACATACTGTGGACCGAATCATCTCAGCACTAGGGCATCGGACTGAAAATCTTCGTTCCATGATCCACAGATCCAGGACCCGCTAAATCGTCCTTTCTTTGGGCTCTTTTATCCTCGAAAAAAAGGTTAAAATCCATTGATATTTTACTGCTTCAATATTAGCTAAAAGGACATCTTTCATTTTATCCACAGTCAACTTCCATATTCCATTTGTGACATGTCTGTGTGCTCATCGAATGGTATTTCCGAGGAAGAGGAAATCTAAGGTAGAGTTGAAGGGTTGGAGGTAAACTAGAAGAGCTCTCCTACGAGGGAAGGCTGAAAACTGATGCACACATGCACATTGTAGACCGCAAACAAAATGACCGTCAGCAGCACTACTTGTAGCATTTGGAAGGAAGATTCCCCCTCAACGTGCATGCGCGGGTTTGAGGTCGTTTCATTCATCCAGTGCATTTCGAGAAGCGGAAGTATGGAGACGTGTTCTAGTGATATCTCAACGCGAGTTAAGCATCGTACTGTTATCGAATTTTTAACTGCTGAAAAAGTTACTCCCACTGAGATTCATCGTCCTTTAAAAGTTGTTTATGTTTACTATGCTGTCGATAGGTGCACTTTAAATCGACGTGTAGTAAAATTTCATGGTTGTGAGCTTGAAAAAGGCTTAGTTGTTTATGAAACACGCAGCGGACCTTCGATCACTGCCACATACGACAAACATCGCAAACTCGTGGAAGATTTGATCCAAAATGAACAGCGAATCACTCAAAAAGCATATTGCAAACCATATTGGAATATCTAAAGAAGACGTTTGTCGTGTAAAATGCAGCTTGGTGCCAATCATCTTGCAACATGACGGCGCTCGTCCACACATCTCGCATGTAACTGGAGAGGCTCTGCGAAACCTGAAATTTGAACCGATTCCACACCCTCCTTATTCCCCAGATTTTTTTCCTCAACTCAAGAGGCACCTCAGGGGTAATCATTACACCTCGGACGATGAGGTGAAGGCAGCTGCCAAGTCCTGAATTCGAGAAAAGTCGGAGGAGTTTTTCAGTGACGGAATGAAAAAACTTGTTACCTTTTGGGAGAAATGTGTTAGCCTTAACGGTGACTACGTTGAAAAATAAATGTATAATTTTGAAACTAAAGGATTGTAAATAAATGTACTTTTCGCTCGATCTTGCTATTTATTTTTGTTCGCGTTTTACAAGCATGTGTGTATTACTTTTCAACCTACCCTCGTACATTTGGGAAGTGTTTTGAAAGGTTGGCGGGGATGACGCGCGAAAAGACGAGTTGCTTGAGATGCGTGTACAGCGATGACAGGCGCCTTTAGTAGATATGGAAAGACTAGAGACAACTTTATCAAGGAGCATCGTTTTGTATGGCTCAGAGCCTTGGTCGTTGACTCGAGAGCACGGGCGTAGTCTTTCTAGGAGTGGGCGCAATAAAGGGAGGAGGAAATAAAATGGGTGGATAGGTGAATAAATGATTTTATTCTGGGAATGATGGAAGGGAAGAGAGAGAGAGAGAGGGAGAGAGGAGGCTGTTGGGAAGGATCCGGATGAGTGAGGGCGAGTTGAGGAAGGAGAGAGGCAATGGGATGTTCAAGGGAGAATGCTGGCGGAGGTGGAGGGAGAGGGAAATAAGCCTTTTAGATGTAATTAAGATACGAGTTCTATTCAGGAAGTAACATACGTTTTGAAACGAAATATGAACCTTGTGACAAGACAAAGTTAAATTATGTGCAATTGAAAGGCACATTGTTTAACTATTTTTCTACATAGTCGCTATTCAAATTGAGGCATTTATCGTGACGATACAAAAGCTTTTCAACCTGTGCTATGAGTTCAAGCTATGAGACTTTAATGTGCCCATGAACCTCGCTGAAAGTCTTTAAGTTTCGCCTCTTCTCTTCGCGTCACAAGCGGTTCCCAGCCTGATTCCCTAAAAGGCCTGCCACGCTCGTCCTCTTATTGTAATAATTTTTAATGAATCTGGAGGATTTTCCCTGGACTTCATCTAATTCTTTTTGACAAATTTTCTCCCAAGGACCCCAAATACTTGCGGCATATTCCAAATGAGGTCTAACTAGAGCAAAATAACACATCTCTTTAACTTTCTCATTACATTTCCCGTCCACTCGTTTAATGAAGCCGATTTTCTTTAAAGCGGATCGGCATATCCGCCCTGATATACGCTCCCCATGATAGGCGTGGTGTTAGGGCTACCTCCAAATATTTAATTTGATCTTGTGCCGCTAGCGCTGGGCCCTCTTTTTCTTGACTTATGTCCAAATCGCCACTTCCTTTGCTCCTAAATGTCGAAACTGTGCATTTGGCTTATGCCAAGTACTAATCCCCATAAATCCCCAATTTCCGCCCTTCAGCATTACATCATCTAAGTTCTACGTGTACCATTTTAAATTTGCTATGCATCGACTTTTCAATCTCTCAAATATTGATATCAAGTAAGTAGGAGATTTTTCGTATTTCTAAATAGCCTCAGCACCATACTTGTGGTTTAATTCTTTGAATTTTAGAAATGAGTCGGTTTGCTCACTTCTGAAGCTATCATAATCGTCCATATTGAAATAGTAAAATTTTCTTTTGCGGATTGAATGTTTTCTACACCGAAGGAGAATTGATCATTTACATCTTAATAATCAGTAATAACCTCTCCGTCAGCAACAAAACTAAAACCTTCTCCGACAAGTCTGTTGCTAAAAGATCAAGAATAAATTCACCCCTGGTCGTTGATGTCACTTATTTATTTGTTTATGCACCCTGCAAGCCATCGCTAGGGTGCATGGCAGGGCTGAATACACACCAGGCTAATTTTGACCCGAACATGACCCTATCGATGTCGGACAATGTTATTATGATCCCTTATCATTCGTAGAAAAAAATGGCACCTTCAATCTATCTGTTCTTGGTGATGAAGGGCTTTGTGAATATGTCCGCGTGCGATTCGCTGATGTCTTTATTTTTCCGCCTATATTTTTATTTTAAATATTCAAATCTTTTGTGGGAAATTGAAATCTCCACAAATTATCACATTACGATCATTGCGATCAGATATAATCCCCTGCCACTGCTGCTTTCACTCCAATACTGAGTAATGATTTTCATTAGGAGGCCTATAATAAGCGCAAAGGTACGTAGGTTCGTTTGGACGACAGATTTTTGATGGATCACCAAATGCTTTCGACGTCAGGAAATGCCTCAGGTCTGCGGACTTGCCACTTTTTAACTGCAATAAACACACCGCCTCCTTTTTTATCACTTCTATCTTTCCGATAAATTGAGAAAAATTTCGAGAATATTTCATAGTCTGCTATTTATTTCGACAATCAGCTGTCTGTTCCTAGTGCAATGGTGATAACATGTGCACTCCGAATGACGTGATTTCATTCTGCTAATTTATTTTTTATATACGGCAGTTAAATACAATTACTGAAATCACCCCTTTGCCATTTTCCAAGGCATCAATTTTATTGTTTCTGTGTGAGTTATATGTCTATTTATCCCTGTCGTTTCTTTTTTTGTTATCATGGAGGACTGAGAGTCATCCGCATCTACATAATACACCGCAAGCCGCCACTAGGGCCTGTGGCGGGGGGTGTAAAGGCGCCACCCGTATTAGGTCACCACCCACCCAGAGTCATCCTCTGATCCGAAGCACAAAATGTGCTAGATTCTAGTTTTTTCCTGAATATGAAAGGTTTGTGAAAGAAAGCATCGACAAAATAGATTTATTTCTTTGGATATTGCTACAATGCCTCAAAATTCTCCAAAGTAAATCCCTTGAGAGCGTCGGCACACTTTTGCCCTTGCGGCTTTTCAACGGCTAGAATGCTCCTTGGTAGGCGAATTCCAGATGGTCCTTAAGGGTACGCGTGCAAGCTTCTTTGACGGCACTCAGGGTTCCATGGTGGTATCCTTAGGGGGAGGATTTCACTTTTGTAGGGAATAGGAAATAGTCTGCTGGTGCCAAGTCGGGACTTTGAGGGGGTTGGGGAATCGTTGAGATGCCGTTTTTCGTCAGGTAATCGGTGACCATTGAGTCTCAGGCGCTCAAGACCTTCGGGGCTTTTTTAACGTAGAACTTTCACATCACCAATTTTTCAGTGACAATGGCATGCACTGTCACTGTCTAATCAATGCATATACGATCTGCGATCATGCGCTCAGTTAACCGACGGTCTGAATTCAGTACTTCACGCGCTTGAGAGGAAAACATTGTTAACTTTTTACGCAAACGTTTTATGACTTACATTATTTCCTGAATTGAAAAGTGTCCCCATAACTGGCTTTTCATTCTTCATGTGCGGCATCCAATTCCCACGCATCATTGAGGATGGCGGCGGATCGTATCTTGTACACGTGTCCTAGATGCGCGAACTTTCATGTACTGCCCAACTTAATTGGGCTGGATCCATGGTTCAATGCGCAGAGCTCGCGACGAAGGGGATTTATAGAAACGCTGCGAATAAATTCCTGAATATCGGAAATGCACATAAGGACGCCTGGAAAAATTGTGTACGGTGGGCTTAGTTTAAAGAGGAATTCTAGGTTTTTCAAGACAGAACCAATCTCACAATCGGTGTGAAGTTTCGCGTTAGTTCTTCTCTCTGTCATAACTTTCCCTGGAAGGTGATGGCAGATGTTTATAATCGCAATGGTCTCGCTTGTTGTTAATCATTGTCCGGTATACACCTTTATTGCCTCATTAAATTATTTCTAATATTGTATTTTCAACTTTGGACCGAAGAACAACCTTTAACACTTTTAGCAATCTCGGATTGGTGGAAGGCATGGGGATTATTGCTTAATATAGACAAACGCGCAGTATAGAAATATTTGAACGAAGAAAGTGGCGATCAGGATATAAATAATGAAATACAGGGTTCAGTGGCCAATCAAGTTAAATACTGTATTTAGGGGTAGTTCTAACAACGCGCCTTTCATAGGGAGTTCATACCAGGTCAATCCGCTTCAAAGGAACTCAGCTTCATTGCCGAATGGTCGCTGTGTTGACTAACTCACACATTAGGACGGTACGTCCCAAGCTGCAGTGGTTTGGATGCCGTTTGGCGTTTGTTTACAATGGCGAGTCAAAATGAACAATAGAATTGAAATTCCCGCCAAATGTGATGACCGCTCACTGATAAGGTTTTCACTGATAAATAAACTTCAAAGCTGATGACATTCTCATTCTCATCTTTGGGATATTTGTGTTCTGTACGGATTAAATGCGATGAGTGGCAAGAGTTGTTCATCAGTGTTGTCGTTCGTTTAAGAGTGTTGACATAGATGTCCATTATGATGACAGAATTAGCCGCCCGTCTGAAGGCGAACAATGAACTGCGCCGGAAAATTGACGAAGTTCGTGAAAACCGGCGTGTTACGGTGTATGAAATCTTTAGAACGTTTTCCACAGATTTCCACGACTCTGTTGCATGGAAAGACGACTGAAAAGTTAGGCTACTACACATGTTTTGTGCTCGTCTCGACGAGGAACTTCAAAGATGCGATCTCAGGCGGCAGAATTTTATGCTGAAGGAATTTGAAAACTAGTTGAGAGATATGACAAATGCTTATTAAATCTGTTTGGCGAATATGTGTAAGATAGTAGAGATATCTAGTCCAAAGAAACTGCGGGAGATGCCGCAACAGTAACTTTTAACGGAGTCATCCGCTAATGTGCATTTCAATGCAACAATTTCAGAGTGTAAAAATCATTCGCCTTGACTGGGACTCGAACCCAGATCCCTCAATATCCGGTCGAGTGCTTTAGCCACTTAAGCTACCGAGGCGTCCTCTCAAACTCTGAAATTTTTGGGGCTTTTAAAGGAACAAGATGTTGTGACGAAATACCGTACATACAATGTCACAGGCATTCGCAGTCGTGCGCGAAGCGCCACAGTCCACGAGGTTAAAGCCAACTTTAAACACTTATGGTGTTTTACTTTGACAAATTCCAAAGAATCTGCGGGAGATGCCGCAACAGTAACTTTTAACGGAGTCATCCGCTAATGTGCATTTCAATGCAACAAAAAAAATTTCAGAGTTTAAGAGGACGCCTCGGTAAGGTAAGTGGCTAAAGCACTCGACCGGATATTGAGGTATCTGGGTTCGAATCCCAGTCAAGGCGAATGATTTTTACACTCTGAAATTGTTGCATTGAGATATCTAGTATTCAGATGAAAATAATAATTTTTCTGTATCTATTCCAGTGTTCTATCTTTGACAGTATAAACGATGCTACTTTCTGAACAGCTCTCGTATCGTTTTTTAGAAGGAATAATTGAACGGCTCTTTTGTTTAGGTTATCCTCTTAACACCCCATATTATTCAAATACTGTTTCCGTCTAAATCTGCATAATATCCCGCAAGCCGCCGCAAGGGCGTGTGGCGGGGGGTATTAGATCAGCACTCGTACAAAGGAACAAAACCACATAAATCAACACATGCATGCAAAACTATACACACAGTGGTGCATACATTCATGCAAAATTCCTTTCATTCTACACGCATGCAAATACATATACTATCTTCAATAGATTCAGGGGAGATGTAGTGCAAGTTCGTCATTATGAGAAAAAAGTTGCACTTTTCCACAGATTTGTGGAAAAATATGTGGAAAATCTGCGGAAATCTGTGGAAAAGTGCAGTTTTTTCACATATTCTATCCTCTTACAAATAATTGCATCTTAGGTGGAAGTAAGAAATTTATCCAAAGACGTGCAAGCTAGAATTAGATAAGTAGGCGGAATTTCACTACCACATGGACATGCAACATACAACGATCTCCTCCCCAAGTTATTGTTATTATTATCATCGAAATATATTTAATAGAATGAGGAAAATTTAATTGCCTTTCTCCTGACCTCATTGGGAGGATGGCGCTAACATTAATCCTTGGTTTCCCGGTAGTAACCAATGCGGTAATTTCATATCCAGGCAAGGAAAAACTCATCCAACGAGAATCCAATTTGCCTTTACAATTATTTTGACTGCTAGTGGGGGGGGACTGCGCTCGGGAAAATGGGCTCCGTCCTGATCACCCCTGGGTTCCTTGGGCCCCGCGCGAGTAAGCGGATTAAGCCCAGGAAACCCGTCCCAAATGAAAGTTCGGCCATGTTTAGACGATGCCCTCCCGAAACGGCGTGGTTTTTCGACTCAAGGGGCTTCCATATTATTCACAAAGTGGTCGTGTTGGGGCCGCGGCCGCGTGGTGGGGTTTCAATCGCACTTCGTGAGTTTCCCATCCGTTCATCCATCGCTCTGTGGGAACGTAATGAGTAGTGACGCTCTCTCTGGGCAGTTGGTTCTTTTGGTAAGTGTCCTCTCCCGGCGGATCGGCGGTGAATTTCACCGGATGGCTCCATGCGTCGGTCCAATTATTAGCGTGCCATGGAAAATGTCGTATTCGTGCCCAAACAAATACAAGGGTTGAATACAAAGTATAGGAAAAATTTTTTTCCTGATGTGACTCTGCGTTGCAAAGCGCTCGTACTGCGCAGGCTCGGTGGTGGGAGGTCTGACCTTCAACACGCACCAATCGCCTGCGAGCGTTCGTTCAAGCTAGATGGTGTTTTTAGTGGACTCCTGTCGAGTGACTCGGTAGCAGCGCAAAATGCAGTAAACAATGGAACAGTGGTATGCTATCAAATTTTGAGTTGGACTGGGAATTTGGGGTACGGAGACGCTCGGCATGATTTTCCAAGTGTTCAAGGATGAAAGCATGTCTCAAGCTGCGGGTTTAAAGAGGCACAAGCTCTAATAAGATTACCGAGAAAGTGTGGAGGACGAGACCTGCGCTGCGAGACAGCGTTCAACGTCAAGAACCGAGCACAACGTGCAAAGTGTGCGTGTCAAGTGCTGAATTCAGACGGTGTCGGTATAAGTGTGCGCATGGTCACAGATCGTATTGGCATTGATAAGCCATTGACAGTGAACACACCATTATATCACTGAAAATTAGGCGATACGAAAGATCTGGGCTGAAATCGTCCCGAGAGTCTTGACGGACGACCAAGAGGAGTCGAGTGTCTGCTTGTGAGGACCTTCTGCAACGGCATCGTGACGATTCCCCGACCCCCTTTCAGTTCCGTATTGGCACCAGCAGGCTGTTTCCTATTCCCAAAGGCGAAATCTTCCCTCCCTCAAAGGAGACCATCATGGTTTGACCCTAACTACCGTCAAAGAGGCTTTCACGCGTGCCCTTGAGGACCTTCCGGAATACGCCTACCAGGGAGCCCTCGAGTCGTGGAAAAGCCACTGGCAAAAGTGTGTCGACTCTCATGGGATGTACTTCTCGATACTTTTTATACAAACTCTGTATTTGCATACCTGACCTCAACCATAAAATCGCAAAAATACACTAAAAAGTGATAACAAATGCACACACACACACACCCACTCACTGAACGACAAGGGTGTAGGGTGGGTGTGTGTAGGTTTGCGTACATAGGCTTGTGTTGCACATGTTAAGTGCAACCGCGGACATTAGCAAGCGTAGTATTTTCTATTTCTGTTCATGCGCAAGAAGTTTGGGGCTGTAATTCCCATGCTGCTTTCACTTTGTCTTTTCGGAACTTTCTGCTGTTTTTTTGGGCCCACATTGAGGATTATACATTTTTTAAATCATTAAGAATCAGCAATCCCCGTTGGACATGTGCTTTCTTTATTCTTATTCAGTGGAACGTGGTTCCTTGCCCTTCCCGTTGATGGGTAGGCAGTGGAGGGCGGGGATTGGGGTCACTCGGGCGAGATTGAACTTACCTTGCTGTTCTTCTCGAAAGGAAAGGGTTCGCAGGGGATCAAAACATGAGATGTCTCTCTGGATCCAGAAACTATCTCGCCTCTTCCAGAATTAATCTCCAAGTCGAAATTGCAGGGGCCACGAGGGAGTTCCCCCCCGCCCACCCTTCGATCCCACTCCTTAGCCCGTGGCCCCCTCAATGCAGCACCACACTCGAGCACCGCGCCCAGGAGACCCTCTCTTCGAAATCGAAATAAACGAAGCAGCCTGATGTGCGCTCCCGGCTACCCCCTAAAAGATGTCTTCTCGCTACTGCGCCTTTACTATCCTGCCCAATGAATGCGCTATCTGAGGCCGAAAAATTTCATTTTCCAAAATTTAGTCTACATCGATTTTCTCCCATTCAAAGTACTCTCCATTCGTTGCTATGCACTAATTCCATCTTTCCATCATTTCTTTTCCACCGTTTAAAACACCCTTGGAAGCCCTCGTCAGTTAGGCTTTTTAGTTTTCTCGTCGTTTCTTGCTTTATTGTGTGTTCGTTTCTTCCCAGTGATGTCCCCTCATCACATTTCTGAATTTTGCATAACTGACGCCGTTCGTACAGTTCAACAATCCGTCAAGCACAGACGCTCATTGGGTCTCGGGCAACTAGCGCCGCTAGTAGGCGGGGCTGGCGTATTTTTTTGGGCAGACCACGTATATTATGCACTGTATTCCCTATATTCTCATTGATTTTGACTTCGAGAGGTAAAAATATACTTATCGTCTGTTTCTGTGGAAATAGACAAGAAGTTTATTTTACGCAATGAGCGGCATATATGTCTAATATTCCGTTCTCATTAAGTTTGACTTCATCCATTTCATTCATTCATCCGTTTAACTATTCATTCCGCCAGCGGAGGAAAATTACTTCAAGAGGGTTGTTATGTAAATGATTTTTAGACAAGCAGAGCTACATTTCTTCAGTCTTAGTATTCTGTAAATGAAATATCATATGCAAAACGCCGAATATGTCTTTTTAAACGTTTATTAGACCTCAATAAGAGTCCGAAACATGGAGGATATATGTCAAACCTCAATATATTCTAAAAGGTTTCAGGTGATAGAACACTGCTCAATTAGACTAGACAGGGACGTTAAAATGTCTGAAATGACACTGTCGCCGAAGCGGATGATGATATTTAAAGAAGGTAATTTGTGCCGATGAACGGTGGTTCTCTGCTCCATCTATTGTAGAAAATGATTCGCCGGTGGGTGGGTGTTTTGGCTTATCCTCCCTCGCCTAATATTGCCGCCGAAAACAAAGGGCCTAGAGAGACCCGCCTGACCCGTGACCTTCGGGGAAGGCTTGGGTCATTAAGAGGGTCGTCCCCCTGCTCTGCTTTGTGGTGTGGTTCGCCTCCAAACCAAAGCGCACTCCTTTATTCAGAAGTCTCGGCGCACGGCGTTGCTGGCCTAATCTACCCTTTGGCCACGCACGCAATTGTCCTTTTGCTATCGACCGGGGGATAGGAGCGGCGAGATTTCTAAATGGTCGTCAACTCTGCATTTGGAGTAATTTTGCTTTGATATGGGTAATGTCTTTGAAAAGAGTTTACATAATATTAATGGTGATTAAAATTTTTTTTGTTTTTTTTGGTAATATTAGTCTTCCTGACAATAGAATCTCACCTAGTCCTCACCATAGGACGCGAAAATTTAGGAGAAAAAGGAAATCGCCACAATGCAGCCGAAAACATTCTCGTATGATTATTATGATATATGAAACGTGTTTAAACTCGTACACAGATATAATTTGCGTAATTTTTTTTAATTTCGCCTTTTCTTGAGTCTATAAAGCTATTCGCGACTTGCTGTAGACGGCTTGTTTTCCTTCTTTTCAGTGATAAGCTTCCTGAAGTCATGCAGACTTGGTGTTTTCCCTCGTAACGTACGAATTCCAATGGACGTGTTTTTGGTTCACTGGGCCCGTTCAATTAAGAACGATCGTAGTAATTTTCTTAAAAACACACCATTACTCATCCTCGAATTGTTTATGGTCTGCATCGAAGAAATACAATCGGATCAAAATTATTTCTCTCGCCTTTTTCCCAGTCCGCAAACACTGGTTGCAAGGCATTTCCATCAACTTTGCCTCGGCCGCTTTTACCAGTTCTGATGATAGAAAATGCTTTCCACGGTGTTTGTTTACATTACGAAGCAGGAAAAGGTCACACGAGAAAAGATCTGTCTACATCGACAGTTACGTGTATTTAAATCGAGCTGTAGAACTGTTAAAAATATTGGTCTGTTAAATAAAAAAATAACATCTAGGATGTCGAAAAATTAGATAAAATTCCAACTCTAATTATCTCCTAGTAACTCCCATCCTTCCAATTCTTCCATATTGTCGTGGTGACATTGCTACCTTGTTCATTAACAACTTTTCACAAATATAGCTGCTCTATGTTGCACTCGATCTAGTTCCAAAATTAAGCCTACTTCATGAGGGTCCCATGCAACTGCAGTATACTCGAAGTGGGGCCTAAATATCGTAACTTGAAATTGCAAAGCTCCTTAACCTTCCCATTACAATTCCAAAGTATCCTTTTGGTATCTTCCAGGTCTGGACTACAGGGAGTCTTACATTGATTTTAGCGAGCTTTGAGTGAATGATTCAATGATTCCTCATCTCTGTCTTTCACCTCGACCATTTCATCCTCTCAGATTACCTTCCTCGATGTTAATATTTCCCTCAGTAACAACAAATTCCTTACCTCTGTTCACACCAAACCTACTAATAAGCAGCAATACCTTCATTACAGCAGTTGTCACCCCTCCCATACCAAGCGCTCCCTCCCTTACTCTCTTTCTATCCGCGGTCACCGCATTTGCAACCATCCCGAATCCCTTAACAAATACCTTAACAACCTTCACCACTCCCTCCTCCAACGAGGATACCCTGATTCTCTCCTCCATAAAAAAAATACTTAAATATTCCTACACCCCCAAGCCTGCCTCCACCACAGACTCCCAGCCTCTCTCAATCTGTACTACCTACTTCCCAGGCATTCAGTCTCTCAAATTCATCCTCAAAGACCTATTCCCCATCCTCAAAAATCACAACACTTCCTCCAACCTTCTCCCCAATTGCCCCTCTGTCACCTTCAAACGTCCCGCCAACCTAGCAGATATCCTCAAATCCACCAGGCCACTCTCAAAATCCCCTCACACCCCCAGAGCCATACCCACTCCATGTCATCGAGCAAGATGCAAAACCTGCCCTATTTTCACCACTCCACCCCACTCCATCCCACCATTTAACTCTCTCCCGCCCTTCCCCTATTCCTCTTGCACTTCCAAGAATGTCGTTTATCTTCTTACCTGTAAACTCTGTCCTTTTACATAGGCCAATGTTCCACACCACTTAACATTAGGATTAATAACCACCGCGCCTCGTGCAATCCCTCCTCCCCGTCCGCGGGTCTCCCCATCCCTAAACATGCTTCCCATCATAATACCCCTTTCAACCAGTGTTACAATTTTTCCGTCCTAGCGTCCCTTCCCACATCCGATAACCCTATAGAATTAAAAACTCTTGAAATAGCATTCATTTACATATGTATGGCCCATCAGCATCCGGGCCTCAATGTCGTTCACTGATGGGAGTGGCCTAAAGTTGTTACTTTGTGGAAGCGAGGCATATCGGGGGATGGACACTGTGTTTTTCCGAATGATTTTTGGTGTACGTGGCCTTTGTTTTGACTTACGTGGTCTTTATCAATACTTTGTGGGTGGAAACATGAGTCTCGTATGCTGCAATAGTTGCGGTGAGCATTTTGTTCTATTTTCCGATTTTGTGTCAATTCCACCCCTTCCCTCTCCCTTTCCTCTCCCCAACCATTCCTTTCACCCCTCCTTCGCCTCCCATTCTCCCCTTCCCCTGGCCCCCTTCCCTTTCTCTCGCACCCCTCACCTCAACAATTCCAGCAGTCATTACTTCTATATCTTCAGAGGAAGACGGATTGTTTCCGTCGAAATATCAAGAAAATACGTGTGAGTGTTCTCTTTTTTTGTGTTTCTATATTGTGTGTTACTGTGTATTGTACTATTCGGCACTTCTGTGTTACGTCTACGAAAGCATATATATATATATATATATATATATATATATATATTATATATATATATATTATATATATATATATTATATATATATTATATATATATATATATATATATATATATATATATATATATATATATATATATATATATATATATACATTCAAACACGAAATCCCGCCAAACGGCCAATAAATACTCATATATACAGAAACAGATATAAGGAAAAGGGATAGGAACACGTATAAAGGACGAACACAATAGAGGTGGGGAAGGCGGAATCCGCCTTCCCCACCTCTATTGTGTTCGTCCTTTATACGTGTTCCTATCCCTTTTCCTTATATCTGTTTCTGTATATATGAGTATTTATATATACATATATATATATATATATATATATATATATATATATATATATATATATATATATATATATATATATATAAACCGTAAACACAGTAATCAACCCGAAGGTCGGTTTAGTAGGTGATGGTAGTGTTAACTTAGTACTAAGCCCGACGGCGTGTGAAATTCACACATCAGGTAAGGGGGGGCCAGTTCCTTTCCCTGTGCCGGTTATGGTTTCCAAGGAAGATCTCGTACCCGAAAAATCACATAGCTTGGATGGAGCTGCAGGTGCCCAGAGTGCCTTGCCCGGGAATCGATATATATATATATATATATATATATATATATTCGGGTCGCGGTATTCCAGTGGGTCGAGCGTTGGACTGCTGACCGGAGGGTCCCGTGTTCGATTCCCGGGCAAGGCACTCTGGGCACCTGCAGCTCCACCCAAGCTAAAAGTGATTTATTGGGTAACAGGTCTTCCTGGGAAACCATAACCGGCACAGGGAAAGAAACTGGCCCCCCTACCCTAATGTGTGAATTTCACACGCCGTATAGGGCTTAGTACTGGGTGTATTCTACTATCACCTACTAAACCGACCTTCGGGATGATTTCTGTGTTTATGGTTTATACACACACACACACACACACACACACACACATATATATATATATATATATATATATATATATATATATATATATATGTATATATATATATATATATATATATATATATATATATATATATATATATATATATATATGTATATATATATATATATATATATATATATATATATATATATATATATATATATATATATATACATATAAAGATGATTTCGTCGACGTGACACGGAAGTGCCGAATAATAAATTGGACAGCCACAAACAATGTATATACATATATAATATATATATTTATAATAAGTGTGGGTCGCGGTAGTCCAGTGGGTAGAGCGTTGGACTGCTGTCCTGAGGGCCCGGGTTTGATTTCCAAGCAAGTTTCTCTGGGCACCCTCAGCTCTACCCAAGCTATTTGATTTTTTGGAAACCAGATCTTCCTGGGAAACCATAGGTGGCACAGGGAAAGGAATTGACCCCCCCCCACCCTGATGTGTGAATTTCACACGCCGTAGGGCTTAATACTGGGTGAACTCTACCATCACCTACCAAACCGACCTTCGGATTGATTTCTGTGTTAATGGTTTTTTTATATATAATATGCATATTATATAAATAAATAAATATATATATATATATATATATATATATATATATATATATTATTTGTATACACACATGTGTATGTACATATTGTTAATTAATCTAATATTATTAATTAAAACTTTTACTCATCATGGAATTAAAAATTAAGTCGTAATGATGAAAGAGTAGTGATCACTTTCTATTCTGGATGGTATTTCAATCTAGGACCGTTTCTTCCATAGTAAGTAACGACTTTTCACGCATTATAGATGCCATTGTCGTAGTTCGAGGTATAAAAAGAACTCGCAGATATTTTTGACTTTTGAAATAATTACTTGAAAAATAGGGATAATCTGTTTGCATTTCTTGTAATAGATCATAAACTGTGTTTTCCTCACTCATACTCCTTGGTCTCCCTAGTCCCACTTCAAATTGGCAGGATAATGATTTATTACCTCATTTTCCATCGAATTTACTTTCGTTTAAACAAGCGAGCAAAGAGTGTCTTGTTAAGAGAACCGAACGCAGTATTTCATTAATTATTTAATAGTCGTCTTAGAGTGGTCTATTCCTAAAAAGGTGCTCAGGAGAAATTGAGTGAAAAATTTATCTCTTAAAATAAAAGATTCTGAACACGAAGTAGTAGAGTTTTCTTTCTAATCGCTGTTTCTAAACGTTTTGCAGTCGATCTTAGGTCATGTAATGATTTTCAAAGGTACAAATTGCGCACGATGCTTCAGCAGTCAAAACTGAAAGGCTTATTCAAGAGATACCATACATTTGGAGCCTCAATTAAGATGGAGTTTTGAAGTCGATAGCCTTGAAATTTAAAGGAATCGGCATTGTTGCCATCTTACACATCGGCATGGCGTGCTGTGACCCGAGGTTTGCGTAGCTCGACAATGTCAAGGCCTTTCTGAATACATTAATTTTGTTCATTTCGCCAAGGGCAGCAGCAATCGTGGAAGTCGCCACTCCGTGAATTATCTTTCGACTGATGGATTAAGAAAGGAAGATGCGTGGAAACAAATGCAGACTCCTGATACCGCCCTAAAATGTTGCTTGAAGATTGAGGGCCAATGAAGTGAGCTCCGTTAGCGTAGTCCGTTTCTTCCTTCTCATTGGAAAATGTGACCTGGGTGTACCCCGAGATGTTAAGGACTTCCGTTGCTCTTTCGATGCGGGCTCAAGCTCTGGTTTTTGAGCAACCCCGTTGGAGTGTGCCGTGAAGTCTCGCGGTGGCGACGAAACGGAGGCGAAGTACTTAACTCCACCGGCAGGCTCGTTATAGCTACAGCAGATCACTCCCTAATTACAAATATTCCCAAATTTCCTCCAAATGGTCTTCCTCCCTTCCAACGGGGAAAACCATATATCCGTAACAACTCCTAAAATCAGCCCCTATAATATCTACCAAACAAAAAGCTCATAAGTTTCCTTAATCTACCACCATAAACTAAATAAACCATTTACAGCCTTCCCGCAAAAACTAAAATGCAAGGTAAACGAAACCTCTTCACAAAAGTAGCAAGCTGGTCCTGGCTCACCTGGACTCCCTCACCTTATACCTCCCCACCCTACCCGAGTTACTGACCCAGTTGACCTCAGCCGAAACACACCCACACTCCATCAACTACCTTCCTAACTATTCCAACTTGTTTTGAGAAAAAAATTCCATCCAACATTTAATACTTTATTATATAAAAACAAAAAAACACTCCATATAAAGTAAATTCCTAAATATCAACATCATCGAACGCACCTATCATCACTTCAAAATACCCTCCATGTCTCCAGTGGGACCTGGTTCCGAGGGAGAAGATAAAAGGAACACTAACTTCGCTGTGCTCTGTTGCGGGTTGAATCCACCCGGGGCATCGTGGCGAAAATGGCCGAGAGACGGAACGTTCAGGCTCGCGGTCTCACTCGTTATTTAGTTCAGTCTCCTAGGTGGGCAACAATCAGCATCTATTACCTGGAAGTGGGGTCACCCACCCACCGTTGAGTTAAATGTGGGACAAAGGCGATGCGAATGTAGGCCAAAAGGAGGAACTTCAAAAAAAAAGAGGACGCTTCATAATTATGCATTTACACCCGCATGCAAATACATACGAACACACAATCGCGTGCATGTATTTCTAACCGTTAGCTGAACGATCTGTAATCATAATCCCACCCGAACGCTCGGGACGTTCTCCATGGCCGGGACAGATGACCTCTCTTGAAAGAGTGGTACCACCAGGTGGTAAGACATGGGTTTGTCTTGTCGCGGTGCGTCTTTTTGTTACGTACTACCAGATGGTTGAGAACATATTGAGAAATTCAGCAAACCGGACCAGGAGGGAACACGCTGAGTGTATGGTTCAACAAGTACGGCAACATCATTATAATACGTGGTTTGTATAAAAAGTATCGGGAAAAGTTTCGGAAAAATATATTTATTTCGCTAGGACTGCTGCAATGCCTCAAAATTCTTCGAAGCACATCGATTGAGCGTCAACACACGCTTTTGCCCTGGCGGCTTTTCCACGACTCGAAGTCTCTCTGGTAGGCGGATTCCGGATAAGGGTACTCTTAAAGGTACGCGTGCAAGTTGTTTGGCAGTACTTGGGGTCAAACAATGGTGGTGTCCTTTTATGGATGGTTTAATTCACGTTTGGGAATGGGGAATAGTCTGCTGGTGCCGAGTCGGGGCAATAAGGGGGTTGGAAAATCGTCGCGATGTCGTCTCAGAAGTTCTTCGAAAAGCAGACACTCGACTCTGCTCTTGGTCGTCCGTCCGAAGACCTTTGGGACGCAGCGCAGCGCCGATCTTTTGCATAGTCGAACTTTCAGTGATAATGGTGTGTGCACTGTCATCTCATCAATGCCAATACGATTTGCGATCATGCGATCACAGTTAACCGACGGTCTGAATTCAATACTTCGTGCACACTTCAGGAAAAAATTGTTACCGATACCTTTTATACAAACCTTGTAAATGGGCTCTTCGCATGCGAGGCTAGATGTTGATAGTCGTCACGATATCGTCAGGTTCCCGTATCGACGATTTTCTTCAAACTAGGTTAGTTTGCTTAAGCGATTGATAATGTGCGACTTCAATGAAAGCCAGTCTGGGCCGATATCACAGATCAATTTTTTTCTCGTTATCACAAATCGATGCCGCATCTCCGTTACGTGTAAACGTAATCTGTGATCTCCTTAATGTGATTTCCTCAGCGTAGACTTTGAAGAACGATGGGGTGTTCTTTTTAGTCTTCGATTTATTAGCGACAGCAATAACGTGCGCGAGTTGAGAAAATTTTTCCCGCAATGCTTTTATTTCTCGCGGATTAAGATGATATTTATTGGTTAATCCCTCCGATCTCACATTTATGATCTACCCTGGATGGGATAACTTTGAGGAGGTTGGAGCGGAAGTTATGAGTAATTTAGCGAATCCGTTTTTCCTGATTTTTTATTATCTCAGAACTTTTGATTTATTGATATGGAAAACCGTATCCCTGGTAATTAATGGTGCGTAGGGATTACACTGTGAGCCTCTGCGTTTAGTTAGCGATTGCCTTGCCTCCTTCAACCCCGCGCGGGCGTTGAAAATACAAAAGGAATTCACCTAAATAGAATGTATGTATGCATATTACAGTGATTAATATAAACATTAGAGGTGTGTCCGAAAACTATTTGACCTGCGTTCATATCTCTGGATTGGTGATAACCTTCGTCATCCGAGCCATGGCATCCTACGAAGTGGTCCCCATTCGATTGAACCACACGCTCCCAGTGGTACTCTCACATCTTAAAGCAGTCCTCGAACGCAGCTTTTGGAATGGCCTTCGTGGATCGCGCGTCGCATTACTCTATGTCGTCGAACCGCTTTCCTTTGAACGTCATTTTCAATTTTGGGAGCAACCAAAAGTCGCAGGGAGATATGTTGGGGCTGTGTGGAGGCTGGCGAAGCGGTACAATCTTGTATTTCGCCAAAAATTGCTGCACAAGGTTCGATGAATGCGCTTGCGTTCGTGGTGCCGCTTGACCAGAGACGCGGGCGTGTTCTTCTCACGGCATCACGCAATCCATTCAGAACTTCCAAGTAATATTCTTTGTTGATTGTCTGACCCCTTGGAGAAAATTCGCTGTGCATAACACCCTCAATATCAAAACAATAAAATTTTAAAAAATGCATGTCGAATACTTTTCGGAGACACCCTGCGGTTTACTAGAAAATACGCTGTAGCCATAATAATTTGATGTTTTATGTCACCATCTTTCCGTGATAGTTTAGTTGCAAATAGTAGAACGTAGAAACCTCACCTTCAACATAAGGTTGCGTTGGATAGGATTTATTTAAGAATTCAGAATTACTAATGGAACTGAACCGGTGACATGTCCTTTTTTCTCTAATCTCCGCACATCACTTCCAAGGGACGTGTTCGTCGAAGTTCACAAAACCTCTGCTATTTCAATAATCGATCGGCAGCATTTTTCCTTACAAGAAAGTGTAATCCTTATCATTTGATGTATCTTGTAGGGAACATGTAGATTTAACGATTAGAATGAAGCGGTCTATATCAGATCGAAATTATGGTTGCGCTGGCTAGGTTTTTTTAACAAAACTATATAGAACTACTAGCTACGCTTTTCTTATCATTGCAAATGCACGTTCTTTCCGGGACATATTCTTTGAATTTCATCAAATTCTATACCTATCCATTTTATTTATTTATATATACTCGTATACTATGGAAGCCACCGCCAGGGTGTGTGGCATGGGGTGAATACACACCAGAATAATTTTACTCGAACATTTCCCTACCGCGGTCGGACAATGTTATTATGATCCCATATCGTTCGTGGAAAAAATGACATCTCTAAATCTATCTGTTCTGCACTCAATCCTCTAATTTTATTTACATGATCTCTCCTAACGTAGTATGATGGGGATAATAATACATTTTAAACATTACTGCTGAAGAGACTTCCTTCCAATTAATGCAAGAGCTTCAAGCTGTAATTTAACCTTCACTCCGTGAGTGATTCCCAGCCTAGCTGCTCTTATCTTTTGGTTACGCTTCAAAGTTTACCATAACAACGGTTTACAAATCTAGCTCCTCTACACTGCACGCGAACCAATTCGGCAATTAATCCAACTTCGTATGGATCTCATGCACAAGTACATTGTTCTTGCCGCATATTTTAAATGAGGCCTAACCGACGACAGATAATATTTCTCTTCGACCTTTTCATCTCATTTACCAAGTACTCTTCTACCTGTACTAACGAGTGTATTCTCAGTTGTCGAATGATAAGATCATTGAAGGATCAATGGAAATTGTACATGGAGATAAAGCAATTAATGCGGATTTATCAAATCCGCGATAAGGATACTTCAGATAGGTTAATATGCACCCGTTTTTACCCCTGAAAAAATTTTAGTCCGGCAATAAACAGATTATTCCTCATACATCTTCGTTCCTTTGGTATGTTTCGTCGAATTTCATCGAAATCTGTAAAAATTTTAATAATCCACCATTGACGGGAAGATATTAAAACAAGTCCTATCCTCGTCATTTGACGCGATTTAAATACCACCTTCCAGCGACAAATGTACATTTCGTGAATCCCACTGGGTTTCATTTTGTTATCGTATGATAACACGACGATAACACGACCATTAGATGTTTAATTCTTTACTTTCACACTTCGGTTCTCTTCATCAAAACTGTATGAAAGCTAAGAAACCAAAATTTAAGAGAAATGTCGTTTGTTTAAATTTGAAAATTTTAATAACAAGATATTTTAGATGTGAACAGAGCGAATAATGCAGAAAATGCCATTCGCCATATGTTCACGTTGGTTTGTTACTGAATATTCAGGAGCACACTCGCAATGGATAATGGACGTCATATAAATGAGCGGGGAAATTTTCCTCCGCCCTCCCTTCCCGGCAGAATCAGCACTTTTCCGTCTGGGGCTCGTCTCCGATCGCGGACAATCCGGAAGAAGAAACCGGTAAAAACACCCGGAAACGACGAGAGGAGAGGCTATCGACGCAGCTTACTCTCCCGGGAGAAGGTGGTGATGAACCGACGTCTCTCCTCCCGGATGATTTCATTCCTCTCTTGTTTTTTGTTCGTCGGTGTGCGTGCGAGAAAGTGGCCTCCCATCCCCTTTCCTCCTCCCCGTCCGTCATCCCCTGGGGGGTGAAATCGTTAACCCCGTTACTCTGACCAACCCCAGGACTGCGGAGTGTAGAGAGGGGGGGGAATAGAAAAAATAATACAATCGCGAATGAGGGTTGAGGAAGTGGTGGGTTCCTTGCTCTCGAGACGATGCAGAGGGCGTGGCGGAGACGATCGCAGCGACGCCTTGTGTGTGCGCCTCGCTATCCTCCGGCGACCGCCTTTGCAGCGACGGCGGCGGGAAACGCGCAGGTAGTGGATGCGGAGGATGGTGGTGGGTTGGTGGGGTGAGAGGGGAGGTCTAATCGACACTCTGACACGGTTTCCTTCGGGAGCCCTCCGTTGCCTCCAGGGAAGTCCGTCGTCAGACAATTGGTAGTTGTGGATATCCGCTCTGCGACTAACCACCTCACGAGTACAAGGATTGTTTAAAAATTATCTGAAAAAGTTTCGAAAAAATATATTTGTCTCAGACAAATATATTTTGCAATATTGTGCAATGCATCGAAATTCTTAAAAGTACTTCTTCGCTTGAGTGTCGACATACTTTTCCGTTGCAGCTCTTCCACGACTCGAAGGCTCCCTGGTAGGAGGATTGCGGAAGGTCCTTAAGGATGCGCGCGCAAGTTTCTTTGACGGCTTGAATAAGGGGTCCCATGGTGGTGTCCTTTGAGTTAGGATTTCACTTTTGGGGATAAGAAATAGCCTGCTTGTGCCAAGTCGGGACGGTTAGGGGTTTGGTTAATCGGCGCGATACCGTTTTCCTTTTTTATTTGCCACTTTCGGTCGTCTTTCAAATCCGTCGGGACGAGTTCAGCCCAGATCTTTCGCATCCCATAATTTGCAGTGATAATGGTGTGTATTGTCATCTTATTAATGCCAATATGAACTGCGATCACACATATACCGATACGGTCTGAATTCATCACTCCACGCACACACACACACACGCACGTTTTGGTCGGTTCTTGACGTCGACGGCCGTCCGGTGCGGGGCTCGTCCTCCATACTCTCTCGGCCATCTCAGAAGAGCTTGTGCCACTGAAAAACTGCAGTTTTTGACATTCTTTCATCCTTGTACACTTGGCGAATCATGCTCAGCGTCTCCGTACCCGAATTCCCTGGTCTAACACGAAATTTTATGGCGTTGCGCTGTTTAATAGTTCGCTGCATTTAGCGCCTGTGCCGATTCACTCGATAGGAGTCCACTGAAAACACCATCTAGCCTGAATTAACTGAATTCAGGAAAATCAACAGTGCCCACTATTTTAACCGAACATGATGGATGGATCCTTCACCATGACAATGCACCGGCACATTTAACATTGACTGTTCCCCAGTTTCCTGCAAAAAATTTAATCACCATCCTCGATCATCCCCCTTATTCACCAAATCTCGCCCCATGTGACTTTTTCTTATTCCCAAAATGCAAAAATGTGATGAGGAGACATCACTGGGAAGATGTGGAAGACACAATAAAGCAAGAAACGACGAGAAAACTAAAAAAAAAAACTAACTGCCTTGAGGACTTCCAAGGGTGCTTTAAACAGTGGAAAAGAAGATGGAATAAGAAGTGCATAGCCTACGAATGGAGAGTATTTTGAAATGGACAAAATCGATGTAGACTAAATTTTGCAAAATAAAGTTTTTATGTCCTCAGTTTGCGTATTTATTGGACAGAGTATTATGTCTGTCATTGCAGATTTAATTTTTTTAAGTCTTACAAGCATTCTTAATAGATTTTCCAGTTGATCCTAAGAATCCATTTCCGATAACAGTCAGACGGATTCTATTTTTTCCTTTCGGAGATTCTTTGTGGGCTTCTTACTCTAATTATATTTGTCCTTCCAATAAATTCAAGTCCTGCACGTGGTATCCTTACATCCGGTCCACTACAGCACTCCCATGACTACGCCGCGTGTGCCTTCTCAGTTTCCCTACATCGCCGGCTCTAACACCCCCTGCCACACGCCTCAGGACTTGGATTGCCGCGCAGGCCGGTTGTCGTGGACACAGATGTGGAGCTGCACCGGAGAAAAATCGTGCGCGTCATCAGGATGCGTCCTCGGGGCGTCCTTCCTCGGCCCTCGCTCTTTTCCAGTGGCGTTCTCTCGATCTGCGTCTCAACTCGATCGAGCTGATTCGGGCCTTCCGTCCGTGCAAACACGAAGCGGGGTCCTATTTCGACACCTCCCCCTGCCCCGGGGGCATTAGCGCAGCATTTCGCGGCTTCGCTGTCGACGACCCCGCCGTTGGCCGGGCGACAATTGGGCCGCAAACAGACGAGCCACGGGCCGTGGGTGAATATTTCCGCCTTCGCTGCATATAATTCCATCCGGAAGAGAGCCTTTGATGACGCGTCCGACATTGCCCATTCCTTGTTTACGTTGACGACATTGACTCCGTAGTCACTAGTGAGATACGTTTATTTGCCGATGATGCAGTGGTTTACCGTGATATCCATAATCCTGAGGACAGAGCAGCTTTATCAGATGACCTTAATGCTAAACAAAAAAAGTGCGTAGTCGTACATTTTTGGAAAAAGAGCTATTTCCTTCCCGAACGCCTACTGCATTGGGGACACCGAAATGGAACGTTTAGACTCAATTAAATGCCTAGGCATTACCCTTACTCACGACCTCTCCTGGGTGGAACACATACAGGGAATTAATGGACAAGCTATCAAAAAATTAGGATTTATTAGGGGAGTACAAGGTAAATTTGATGAAAAGGTCAGAGAAAAATGCTATCTGTCGTTGGGGAGGCCTCATTTAGAATATGCTGCAAGGGTGTGGGATCCTCATGAACTTGGATAAATTGCCGAATTGGATCGCGTGCAGCGTAGAGGAGCTAGAGTTTTGAAACGTTTTCATGATAAACTTATAAGCGTATCCAAAATATTAGAGTAGCCGGGCTGGGAATCATGTTGAAAATGTATTAACACCTCTATCGTACTACGGTAGGAGAGATCATACCAATAAAATTAGAGAGATTAAATGTAGGAGAGATATTTTTAAGATATCTTTTTTTCCACGAACGATAAGGGATCAGAATAGCGTTGTCTAGGGGGAAAATGTATTTTGGGTCAAAAGCAGTCCGGAGTATAATCAATCCCTGCCACATAAACTAGCGGTGGCTTGCAGGGTACTAAATATTAATAGAATAAAAATATTGGTATCATTTCTGCCACTTGCCCTTAGTATTTCCCCGGAGTGGAGGGGGGTTAGCGCAGAAGAGAGGAAGGGAGGGGTTGGGGGTGCGCCACGCCCAAAATGTCTCCGAGGCGAAAATCATGTTTCTTGGTCAATTTTTTCATTGGAATTTTTTTGTCAAGTAAACTTCTTGTAGTTATTTATTTATTTAGTACCCTTTGAGCTACCACTAGATAGATAGATAGTGGTCTTTATTTTGGGTCTGTTGAGACGCTCGGCGAAGACGATCACCCGGGTCAGCAATCGACAACCTCACAGCCAGGCGGTGAGGTTGTCGATTGACTGCTGGAGGTATCGACTCGACAGTCGCTTCTTAAGTGCGAATGGCATAATAGCAGTAAGTCGTTCTCAAGGATATCGCCGGAGTATAATTAGCAATCAGTCTGTTGCTTTATTTAGTTTATGCAAACATTGCAACAAAAGTAACGAACTTCTATGTTAAGCAATGGAAAAAATATAATGAGTTCTAATTAAAATAAATGATTTTCCGGCAAACTTACCGCATCGCATCTCGATTTCGGCTTCAGAATTCACGTGACATGGATAGCAAATCTGATTTTTGAAATGAAGTTCAATTTTCTTTGAAGATACGTGGCAGTATAAGATCTCTAGGATTGTTTGATTGGTAAATGAAAATGTGTCGTAAGTAAAATAATAAAGGTTAATAGGTAATACAGTGATGTTTTACCTGCGATTATCACATAGATGAGTCCAGCCCATCTAAATGTTACGCCGAAATCACTTCCATCCTTATTCACGCTCTCCCGTCTTCTTTGTCTACATATCGTATATTTGGATGTTGCGACAGCGCTTGGCTCTGCGCAGCCGGCGAGGTCGAGGTTTGGGCCGCAGAACTTTCAAAAGCCCTTTGAAATCGGGATGGGATGTTTTTTAGCATGAAGAGGTCACTTTGATTATTTAACCGCTGCCAAGCGATTCTCCATATCTTGGCTCCCGGCTTTGGCTTATGTGAAAGTTTAAGTAACAATCTCCAGAATAAGTACATGAGGGAAAGACTTTTCCAATTGCTTATTAGATTTTCACAAACTCAATTTAGTATTTTTTTGTGTTATACATACTTTAATAACCCCCATTTCTCTCTCTCTCTCTCGCTGTCTTTTTCACCTACCCACAGTGAAATTTTGGGCCAACAACAAATGTAGCAGTAATATTGGTGTTGCTAGCAACAATCACTCAATATTTTTAAATCACATGCAAGAGGTAACAAGATTTGCTGCGCCGGTTTGTGATCACAGATGAAACTTGGGCCCACTACTTTACTCCAGAGACAAAAACCAGTTAAAGCAGTGGAAACGAGTTGATTCACCACCAACGAAGAAAGCAAAGGCAAAACGGTCGCCCGGAATGGTGATAATGGCTCGTATCGTACCGTCTGAGTGACTTCCTGCACTGCCAAATAATGATGCAGCCACGGATTTGATTTAATGTAGGCAAATGTTACGCTTAAAACTACAATCCCACATATCGCAACTGCCTGAATCCCTTAGATCTGCAGAAACAATTGAACTCCTGCGCCCACCATCTTTCAGCGGCCTCCAAAATATCTGATCACACAATGGCAACAATATTGTTAGCGCCATTAGCGACGGTTTTGCCAGCGGCGGTGGTGTTCTCGCAGGGCGTTGTTGACGCCAGTCATTAGCGCCACAGTGGGCGTGCGAGCGTATCGTCCATTGCCATCCCAGATATCGGGCTAATGCCGACACTATTTTTTTCATTGCTTTTCTTATTACACTCATTTAGAGTGCTCAACGGATGAGTGTGACAGTCGAGATATTTAATTTACGATACACGGAACGTGCGTAGTGTCAAACGGAACTCCGCCGGCGTCATGGCACTAAGGAAAGACTCGACAATCGCATAAGAATTTATATCATTTCAATAAGGCCGTTGTTCTGGTGGCCACGGCCAAGTCTGCTCAACGGTCACTCTTACAATGCACAAGCAAACACACACTAGAAGAACAGGTATGAGGCAAAATGCTCTTATTTAGAAAATGACACTTCAAGATTACCAACCGCGTCTTTACAATCACACAAGGGCGAGGTTCACACCATACACACAACGGTCCGTTCATTGCCATATTCCTTCAAACTCTTCAACTTCATATACCGTTCAAAATCACGCACTTTTAACACATCATTCACTTTTGCAATACAACTTCTCACGCCGTCCATATCACATAAAAACAATATTTTAATAATTACAATATTTCAATGCAACAATTTCAGAGTGTAAAAATCATTCGCCTTGACTGGGATTCGAACCCAGATCCCTCAATATCATTGCCTTGTTGCATTGAAATGCACATTAGCGGATGACTCCGTTAAAAGTTACTGTTGCGGCATCTCCCGCAGTTTCTTTGGAATTACAATATTATAAAAATCACCGATGAATGACTTTAATCTCCCAGTGGCTCTTTACGTTTATTCTTAGAACTTCTAAACTTGGATGCAAAGGGCTCAAATAAACCTCCAAGCAGCTGGTTCCAATCAACACTAGTTCTGTTTAAAAAAAGAGTATTTTCTCTTATTTGTTCTTTGCTTGATAATTTTTTTTCAAAACTGTGGTCGTTTTTTTCCCTTATAGCTTGGTTTTTCCATCTCTTTCCATAAATCTTCCCACGCTTCGTCATTTTAATGAATATCCGTGCTGACAGCTGACTCGAAAGATGGCGTCACAGCTTCCGGGAGAACGAGAGCACTTTAGAAAATAGAAAAAATCGCCTCCGGATGCTCAAATTGCATTCCCTGGATTCGATTTCTCTATCTTTGGAGTAACAGGGCAACCCACTAGTATCAACTGGACCGGCACGTAAAAAATAATATTAGATAAGATGCTGTGAAAGATGATCCAAACGATTAGATGTTTTAAGTCCAGCTGCCTGCCCTTAAAGCAATTAAACTCTTAATTTGATACCCTAAGAACATTGCGTTGCATAGCAATATTAGCTTCAGAAATAACGGAATTGTTCTTTTAGTTTCTCATGAATTTTCACCAGGATATGAACTCATAGGCCAAGAGTTTACTGAAAACAATCCAAAGAGAGGGTATTTTAAGCAATTCATCTTCAGTAACAATCCTTTTTACTCATTTTAAAAGGAGATACAAAAAAAAAGCAACCATTGATATGAATCCGAATGCTAATAAGTTAGAAGTTGTACTTTTTTCTTCGGTGTTTCAATCCTAGGATTGGTGTACTGCAGCACATATCTTTCCATTCTACTGTATATGAATGGAAGACAAGGCTACATATTCTATGCAGAATAATGTGGTGGTATCCCGTTGCCTTCCACATTTCAGTACTGCAGACGATAGAGTGAACTTCACTCCCGCTCGAAGGTGTGGCAGCTGATGCCGGGTCGATCCATTCGCTCTGCGCCGCCAGTGCCTCATGGTGAAACTGCTGCCTTTCACAATGGGTTCAGGAGTTTATGTTCTCGTAGTCTCGTGCTGAAATACCATTATTGTGGTTTTTTCTGATTATTTGTGTTTGCCTCGTTTCGAAAAACCATCAACAATTTTTTTTCCAAGCTGAAACAATTCCACCGGTCAAGGGACTGGAACCAGCGACCATCGTTTCCACAGGCAGACACGATGCCTCTGGGCTAACCCAAAATAAATTGCCAAGTTAGCGCTGTCGGAAAAGTTACCTCCGTTTTGGAGTGGCGAGGGAAAGAATGGAGGTAAGCGAGCGGTTACTGCAATGACGCAAGCCCACTTGGGCTGTACGCCTCGACGGCCTTACAAGCACGAATTGTACTTTTAAGGCGGCGCTTTTCGTTTGTCTAATGGACCGAGTCAAAATGAACAATACAATTGGGATTCCAAATTTGAAATTCGTTCAGTGATAAGGTTTTTACTGACAATAAACTTCAAAGCTGCTGACGTTCATCTTTGGAAAATTTGTGTTCTGTTCGGACCAAATGTGATGAGTGACAAGAGTTGTGCTTCAGTGTTGTCGTTTGTGCTAGAAAGTTAACATAAAAGCCCATAATGATGAGAGAAGTGGCCTCCCTGTCTGTGGTGAACAATGAACTGCGCCGTAAAATAGACGAAAACGTTCACGAAAGCTGGCGTTCAACGATGCCTGAAATCTTTAGAAAGTTTTCCATGGATTAATACGATTCCGTTGCATGAAAACACAAATGAAAAGTTAAGCTGCTATGTTTTTAGTGTTCGCCCCGATGAGGAACTTCGAGATGCCGTCATCAGTTGTCATTTTAAACCATAGAACACTTTATATTTGTGTCACTCCGTAAAAGCGATGTTCTATTCAAGTCCTATTCCTTACTACGCTTAACTTCACACTATGGATGTGATAAAAACTTTACCCTTAATCCTAATTGCATGGGATTTCGCTTATTTCAGCCTGTCTCATTTGAATTGTATCGATTAAATTGATTTAACTTCTAGACTCTAATGATTATATTTCCTTCTAATTTTTGGTGAATGATTCTTTCCCATATAAAAAGATGCAAGCCTAAAATTTCATTTTCAAGAAACATTTTCCTGCAGCTTTCAGTACCTTCTATAACTGGCAGTTTTGCTGTTTTCAAACTTTGCACATTAATAAATGTCGCTGCTCCGCGTATAATAGGCAACCCTAAGCATACCTTAAGTCTCAACTTCAAGACACTAGAGAATTGACATTTACTTCAATGAGAATTCATTTGAAGTTCATTCTTATCAATTACCAGCCATATTATTTTAAAGGAAATCAAATTGGAAAATATTGTCATACTAGCTGGAAAAGAAGTATCACATTGAAGATAATAGAATGAAATTTTTCATTTTTATCAACAACTCCTGTTTTCGATTGTAAATTGCGATAAATTTGACGAAATACTCTAACATTTTTTTTGACGCAGCGCATTTTCAAAGCCCCCCCCCCCCCCATAGCATGCCCTGTAATTGTTGAAGAACGAGGAATAAATGCATGCATTAATTAGGAGGCATTCATATACCAATGGCGATCGTTACTGTAACATTACTTTGTCGTTTATTCTCGAATAAAGTACGGTTTATTATTATTACCGTATTATTCTTTCTTCATGGGTGGAGGAGCGAGCAAGGGCAGTGAGAGGGTTGGGTCGCCATAGGCCGCCATTTGGCATGGAGCCCTCTTTAGATTCATATTCACATCTCTACTGCGATGAACAAGCTGTGAAGACTCTAAAGTCTATGCAAGACACATGCTTAATACAATTGTCGGTAGAAAAACTAATCACAAATCCTAAGGCAGTACTTGCCCTGATTTTCCGCTTCATGGGATGGAAGGGCAATTACCAGGAACCCAAAAGTAAGTAGAGCGCCTTTCAATTAGCAATCAAATCCATTAACGACTGTTTGAGATGTGATATTAAGGCCTGTAACTTCTGATTAATTAATTTTGAGTCCAAAATAAAGGCTTAAATGATGCAACAAAAGCACTGTAAGCCAACTCCAAAGGTTCCACTACTCCATCCAATGCAATTTACCCCATGCATTGACGTTATTTTTTTAATCAACTAAGCAATTATTGCGACGTAATCATTTATATTATAATGTTATATTATTTATGGAATCACGAAAGCCATGATCAAAATCTTTCATATGATATTTAACTTTGGCATAAACATAAGAGTTTCAGTTTTAACTTTGTGGAATTCCTTCGTGATGAGGGCAAAGAAAAAAACGTTGTACTTCAACATAAAGGTTTAATACTTCACTCGACCATGGTTTCGATGCTGCTCATCATCATCAAGTGACATAAATAATATAATTTTCAACTTATATAGGCTTGGAGCCAGGCTGTATAAGTTGAAAAATATTCGTTGTAGTATGACATCTGAAGATGATGCGTAGCATTGGAACCATGGCCGTGAAATATTAAATCTTTATGTGGGAGTGCAAAGTTTCTTTCTTTACCCTCATCTTCAGCATAAATTACAGCTGGGCGAATCCATAGAAACCTCCTCCAATGGCCATATTTGTCGTACTAAAGATCATGTCATTGTGACGTTTATTACGGTGCTGATGACGCCTTGTGTGGATCGATATCACTTAAAATTAAACACAGGGTATTTTAGTAGCAGTATTTGGGGGAGGCGACCGATAGCTGAGGTCATTTGCGCCATAGGGGATGGACAGGAAAGGATGAAGGGTGGAGAGATACCCGGCGTCGACGATAGCCTACTCTTAATGAAAGGCGCCAAGTGGTCCTCAGCGTAACGTCCCATCCGACGGACGGCGTACTCACCCAAAGTGTCCTTCTCGAAGCACCTAAAGTAGAGATAGGGATACCACTGGAAAATATTCAACACCGCCGGGATTTGTGCCCGGGCCCTTTGGTTGGGAAGCCAGTACGATAGCCACCGCAACATCTCGATCCCCGCAGGGTATTGATAATTATTCAAAGCGAGGGAGTTGGTCCTCACGCGTCTGCCAATCGGGAGGCCCGAGATTATCCAGTTATGCCAATGAGTGGTCGTTACGTAAGAGAAACAGTTGAGTTCCGTTTGAAAAGGCGACATCTATTATTGCCGTAATTGACTACATCCGTCCCGCCACCACATAAAATCATACCCTGGTAGTCCAGCGTTGCACCTGTCGCGTTTATTTTCTTGTCAATTTGTAACTGGGATGCGGCGCGGGCGCAAAGTTACAGAAACAAAAGAAGTTCGAGACCGTTTGGTGGTGGACCACCAGCATCTGTACCAAACACGCTCAAATCGCTCTCGCGATTTCAAAAGAGGCGTCCCATTCAGCAGGTGTCCCAATATACTTCAAACGCGGGAAGGGAAGTACTTAAGTGCATCCTTAAAAAAAAAGGCGTTTAGCTTAACAGCGGAAAGAATAAAAAGTTCTTCATTTTTAAGTGCGCTATTTGTCTGTCAATTGTCTGACTTACAAAGGCAACGTCGACAGGCGAACTCAATGCAAATGCAAAAATGGCGTGGGAAGAAGTAATCCTCTTTCAGGGCGAAAACGATCTTTTAATCTCAATATTTATTCTACTTCCCTTTTAAAAGAACAATTAATTTTGAGATTATTGAAAATTTTGAATGTTTCACATAATTATTTAATTACATTTTATGAATACACGTAGGAAAACAAAACTAAAACTTAAAGTTTATGTTTCCGAGATTCTTATGGTTCACTTTGCCCCTGCTATTCATATGAAACAGCGCCTTAAAGTACATGCAGACGTTGTTATGATAAACCTAGTAGCGTATCCAAGATATTAGAGGAGCTAGGCTGGGAATCACTCAAGGAGTGAAGGTTAAATTACAGATTGAATCTCTTGCATAAATTGGAAGGAGGTCTCTTTAGCAGTGATGTTGAAAATGTGTTATTACCCCATTGTACCACGGTAGGAAGGATCATGCGTGTGGAATTAGAGAGATTAAGTGTAGAGCAGGTATATTTAGAGCTGTCATTTTTTCCACGAACGATATGGGATCATAATAATATTTTCCGACCGCGGTAGGGTCATGTTCGGGTAAAAATATTCTGGTGTGTATGCACCCCCTGCCACACATCCTAGCGTTGGCTTGCAGGACACTAAAAATTTAAAAGCTAAAAAAATGCGTTAGGTGATCAGATTACTTAAAGACCTTTTCCTCATCTTGCAGGATACCCCACTTCCCTCAAAACTTGTTTCTAAATGGCCCACAGTCTCCTACAGGTGACCCACCAACATTCACAGCCCCCCCCCCCAAGCCCCTCCACGTAAGCCCCCCACCAAACTCCAGGGTCGCACCCCCCTTACCTTCGTCCGCGTTGCAGAACATGGTCACCCTTTCAACCGCCCCTGCCCGCGTTCGCCGGCCTCAACAGTCCCAGTCCACCTTCAACTTCATTCGCGGCGACCCCATCGTCTGCACAACAATAATGTGAAGTCACAGTCGCCTTCTGCTGAAGAAAGTGGGAGGGGGGGCGGTTTACGTGAATGTCGCGCTCATCTCTTCTCTTCCCATTCACAATTAACTATCGTTGACAGAATCCCCGGGGAACTTAAATATTCGCACCTGCATTATAATTACTCTTAAGGCCACAAAAGCCGAATACGCTATCCTTCAATTATGACTCTGTTTGTCGATACAAATTCATTAAAATCCATTTAAATTTTAGGTTAGAGTGTAGGTCGGTATCTAGGTCAAATAGTGAGTCTCTAAAGTATTCTTTGTCAAGTTATTTAGGTTTAAATGACGTGAGGGTCAGTGATAAAGACGCATAAGATAATGCCTGTAATACAAATTAGGTAGAGTTTGACAGAGCATTTTACATGGGATTAGATAATGAAAGGAATGTAATACCCATTAAATATTCAAACAACCGTGAGGCCAAGGAAACATCATGTCGCAGAATGTCATCATATCATTCCAAGCGCAGGCGCAGATATCATTATTGGGACGGAAAGCTGGTTATCCACTGATATTTCCGATGGTGAAATTTACCCAAAATCCTTTTCCATTTGCAGAAATGACAGAACATGTAGAATCGGGGGCGGTACCTTTATTGCAGTTAAAAATTCTTGCGTCAGTAGAGCTGAGTTAATTCCAGGTAATGGTTTGGAAAACCTTTGGTGCTCAAATAGAAGTCCTCAATCCAGAAGAATTGACGTGTGCACGTATTACAGTACGCCGGACGACAAAGATAATTCTTTAATAAGCCTATATCAGCAAATCAAAGGTTTCTGATCCCAAACCAACAATCGCGACGTTATATTCGGTGGAGATTTCTATGTCTAATCTATAGACTGGAGCACATATACATATAGGTTTAAAACGGACGGTAAAGACAAAGATATCTGCGAATCGCTATTGAATTATTTTACGTTTAACTCCTTGAATCAACTTGTCACTTCACCAACTAGGGGCGAAATATTCTTGATTTGTTAGCGAAGAATATTTCCAAAGAAGTATAACTAACTATAGAAACTATGTAAGGGATTATTGACCAAAGGGCAGTAAATGCTAACTTTTCCCTATAAGGGGTACGAAATGAGAAGCCTAAAAGGTAAATTTACTTGGTTAAAGAAGGGGACTATGACGCCTAAAAAGGATACTCCAGAGTCAATTTGTAAATCTTAAGAAATATAGCAATCACCGAAATTCCGAGGTTATGTGGAATCACTTCCTTGAGATCATGCACTCAGTTAACTACAAGTTCATTCCCATTAAGTTTAAAACAGATCACTCAGAGCCTAGATTGTACAAAGCGGATGTTAGATAAGCATTGCAATGTCAAAGGCTATGTCACGCCAAGATACAAAATATTTGGGATGAATTATCTGGCGACAAAAATAATGAGATCACTTTTGATTATGAGATATGTAGGGCAAATGCCAAGAATTAATTTTAGCGAATGAAGCGTTTAGCGAATGTTATTTCGGACAATGTTATTATGGTCCCCCATCGTTCGCGGAAAAATGACATCTCTAAATCTACCTGTTCTACACTTAATCTTTCTAATTTTATTACCATGATATCTCCTACCGTAGTACAATGGGGGTAATAGTGCATTTTCAACATCACTGATAATGAGACCTCCTTCCAATTTATGCAGAGCTTCAACGTGTAATTTAACCTTTGCTCCGTGAGGGATTCCCAGCCTAGCTGCTCTAATATTTTGGATACGCTACTAAGTTTATCATGAAATTGCTAAACAAATACGCGATCCAATTCGGCAATCAATCCAACTTCGTTAGAATCCAATGTACGTGCAGAATATTCTAAATGAGGTATTACTAGCGACAGATGACGTTTCTCTTTAACCGTTACATCACATTTACTCAGAACTCTTCCAGCCATGCTGTCGAGTGTAATCTCAGCCGTCGAATGATGGCGGGTTTGCATCGATGCAGTGTTTCGCGAATTTGAACGCCCCGCGTTTGGAAGCGTGCGTGTTCTAAATGCCAGAGAGAGAGAGAGTTTAAAGCGCAATTGATAATTCTCGAACCGGAGGAGGGGGATGCGAGCCCCCTTGTCTCTCCATTTCCGGCCCGATGCCACTTCCAGTTCAGCTACCTCTTGCGCCGCTGCGAATTCCTGAAGAGGACAATGTCCTGACGAATTGCCGCACTTAAAATGTCACGAAGTAACCGCTGCCGTGCTAGTGCGGCGCCACAATCCACGTGCTCGAAGCCGAAGTTCAAGCGCCGCAAATACATACATAGAGGAATAGGCTTTTGATTCTATCCTATGGTTTGAGGTTCAGGTCTAGAGGAATGATATTTTTTTGCGCCGAAACGTCTCGCCGTTGAGCTCGCACCAGTTGGTGACTACGTGACCAAAGTAACCGCTGCGCTCGTTATCGCAATTTCTTTGATTTTTTCGGATGTTGGGAGTGTGGCATGTGGGGTTTGAACCCCGAGTGTTGGTTGATTCACTCTTTGGTTGGCTGGGTGCCTTATCGATAAGGAGTTGCGGAATAGGTTTGCATTCACTCGGGGGCGGAGGAGGAGTGTGCCGGGTCCACTTGTCGGGGGCGGAGGGGGGGAGAGCGAGACTTTCTAAACGTCATCGCAGCAGTCGGCATCCCCCCGTCCACCGCCCCCCCCCCCAAGCCTGCCGCAGCTCCCAACGGCGCGGATAATAAATCTCGGGAAAGGAGAACGAACGGGCGACCCCGGCGCCGCAGATGCGGGAAGCGAGGGCGGGGAAGGGGGGCGGGACGACACGCGCGATGGAGAGTTGTTATCGGAGGGATGGGGGGGAGGAGGAGGTTAGGCCGTTGGGAGGTTGGAGGTGCGGCGGGGGCGCGCACCTGAGAGCGCTGCCTCTTCCTCCCCTCCCGACTCGCGCTGTGCGATAGTCATTTTGCGGCGCCGACAGTCGGCATTAAATAAATGTCGGAGTGGCGACTACTATACTAACATCGACCTGGGAATAATAATTTCCAGGTATATGCAAACAATGCAGACCGTATCTAGAATGTCCAGTAATATTGACTATATCGAGTAATGGCGTCTCGATCTATTGATTCGATCGCTCAATACAAATCATAACTTGTAAACCGGCTAATACAACGGTCTTCGTCTATACAGGTATGTGTTTGTATTTTGTATTTGAAATATTTTAGTTCCCTGCAAGCCACCGGTAGGGAGTGTGGCAGGGGGTGAATTCAAGCCAGGCTGATTTTGACCCGAATATTTTTATCTCTACCGCGGTGGTTATTGTGATACTGCGGAAAAAAATGACATCTGAAATCTAATTCTTCTACATTTAATCTCTCTAATTTTATTGAAACGTACAAACGCGGCAGCCAGACGTTTCTGGAGTGAACTATCGGCAGACATTGATTTTTGAACTGAGTCGTTGAGTGAAGCTGTAGTTTCAAAATTTCAAATTGAGGCTCGACAGTAACATAGAATATTTTCTTCATTAGTTCCTCCGTAGAGTGACTGCATTAGCCTTGTCATGTGCCGTGATATCGTCATTAACATTCTAATGATCACTCTGAAGGCAAACCGACACAATAATACATCCATTGGACTTCTGAAGAACATCTTCCCAACATAAACTCCGTCGGCCAAGCATTATTCTCATATACGAGGCCTGTCCAATAAATACGCGAACTGGTGCAATCTGGTGGCCATGATGCGGACTGTAGCCCCGCCCGCCAGTGGCGCTAGTTGCCTGAGACTCAATGAGCCGTCTGTGCTTGGCGGATCGTCGAGCTTTGCGTATGGTGCCAGTTTTGTCAATTTCTGATTTCCTTGTTATTACTGTTCGCCGAATATGGAAATTGACGAAATAACTAAGCAACGAATCGCACCAAGTGTTTGGTGAAGTGCGGTAAAAGTTATCAAGAAATTACTGATATGTTGACATTTGTTTACGGTGATAATACTCTGAAAAAACATCCGTTTTTTAGTTGATTAAATCAAACCAAAAAATCAAGAAAAAGCCGATCTAAAATCTAATGAAGTCATGCTCCTGGTTTTTTTTATGTCGAATGTGTTGTTCATTATTAATTTCTTCCTGGAGGACAAACAGTAAATACAGAGTTCTACCTTATAGTTCTCAAGCGTTTGAGAGATCGCGGGTGTCGTGTGCGACCAAATTTGGCCCAAGGCGACGGATGGATCCTTCACCATGACAATGCACCTGCACATTCAGCATTGATTGCTGGGCAGGTTCTGGTAAAAAATTCAATCACCATCCTTAAACATCCTCTTTATTCGCCAGACTTCGCCCCCTGCGACTTTTTTTTGTTCCCAAAACGCAAAAAATGTGATGAGGGGACATCAGTGGCAAGATGCAGGAACATTGAAGCAAGAAACGACGAGAAAACAAGAAAGCCTAACTGCCTTGAGGACTTCCAAGGGTGCTTTAAACAGTGAAAAAGAAGATGGAATAAGAAGTACATTGAAACGAATGGAGAGTACTTTGAAGGGGTCAAAATCGATGTAGACCAAATTTTGCAAAATAAAGCTTTTATGGCCTCAGGTCGCGTATTTATTGGACAACCATCTTATACGCTCGTATATTTATGCATAGTGGAAATCGTCCCGCTATCTCTCCAGGCGTTACAGGGAGGTATCTAAAGGATACCTTTACAAACGGCTTTAAATCAATAATAATCCGTCTTCGAGAAAGGTTTGCATCGTTTTCATTCTGCTCTGATCTCGGGGCGAATTTTTATATGCTAATAAAATTGGAGAGATAAGTGTAGATCAGATAGATTTAAGATGTCATTATTCCACGAATGAGAGGGGATCCTAATAATATAATATTGTCGGACCGCGTTAGGGTTATGTTCGGATTAAAGTGTCCTTGTGTGTGTTAGCCCCGTGTCGCACGTCCTTGAGATGGCTAGTAGGGTACATTAATTAAGAAATAAAAAATTCCCCTGCCTTTGCATTCCGAATCCTAAAAGCCTCCTCTAACCTGCACCACTCCTCTCTCAGGTAAACTTTCCCGACTGTACTTCCTCCTCAAGTGCCCAATTCTTTAAGACTCTTCGTTTCCTGTTCCCTCCTCGTCTTTACACAGGAGGCTCCCGTCATAAATTAACTTCGCTCGTGCAAACAAACGCCCTTCTTGCCTGCTCAGTCGTTTTCATGAAGTTGTCAACGCAAGTCCATTTCAGCTGTGAATTGTTTCGGTGTGGGAATAAGGAGAGCGGCAAATGAAGTGTTTGCACATTCCAAGCCGGTGCCGTCGATGTTTCTGAAGCGATTAAAACGCGATGGGCGGATTCGGAATCGAGTATTACTTGCGTGTTGACGACTCGTACGTACATATAAGATGAGGGATCCCCAACTCAAGATCCTCAGCCCTGGTATCAGTATTGACTTGCGATATGTTATTAGCAGAGAAGTCCCGTACTGTCCGAAGGCATGGGACCAAGCAATCTTGGGTGGTGACGCGAGGGAAATAAACTCAACCCCCCTCCTCACAGCATGCCCGCAATTGGGTTTTCGACTTCCTCGGTTTGAGGAGCGGTGCGCATCTCGGGCGATTGCCGCAGTGCGTACTGCCATCAGACGTAAATTTGCGCGGCCCTCGATGTATTCCTCGACGCGACATCCACCCACCCGCTCTCATCGTGTCCCTATATGCCCATCCTTCTCTTTATCTCCCGTCAGCCCAGAATTCATCACATATGCACACTTAGCGAAGTCTCCAGAAACTTGGTCTGATGGGATGGACTTATAATTAATTATATGGCTATTCACGGTGCGTATATAAAATATTGTAGGGTGAATCGTCATGGTTAATCAAGTATTATCATCTTTCAAGTGTCGAATTATAAATTAGTTAAAATAAGACATTTCAAATAAAACTTTTGTTTAAGATAAGGCGTTCTGGGGATAGGAACCATAGGGTTCACTCTCTAAGGGTCCGTCCTTACATATACGAGGCCTGTGCAGAAAATAACTTACATTTTGAAATAAAATAGGGAACTAGTGAAAGACAAAATTATATTGTATACTTTTGAAAGCCACATTCTTTAAACTATTTTTCTACGTAGTCGCTATTCAAATTGAGGTGTTTATTATAACGATACACAAGCTTTTCCCGAGATCAGAACCATTGTGTGTGTAGAGGTGAAAACTGAATGTTTCGACGCGAAAAACATGCATTGCATAAAAAATTCAAAATAAGTACATTTTGTATAAATAAGTGATTTCGGTGAGTGAGGTTTGCTCTCCCAATTGCCTAAAAAATTATTACGATAAACATGTTAGTATGATAAAAGTATTCAATGGTTTGAGACTGAAAATTCATGGCCACTGAATAAAAAAATTAGGTATTTTTTCGCGCAAAAAAAACTTTGCTATTATACTACCGGATTCGGCACACAGGTGACGTCATCAGGCATCAATACTTCATAATGTCGCCTATGCGTCAAAACTGGTAGTATTATAAAGTTTAAAAAGAAAAAATTAAGAATTAATTTTAATAGAAAAAATACCAAGTTTATTTATTCAGCCATGATTTAAGTAGTCAGACTAAAAATAAATGAGAGAAATATGCGTAGGAGAGCATATAAAAGTCCATATACTCGTAATGGGATTTTTGTGACATGGATAGCGGGCAAACTTTTCAGTTTAAACACGAACGGAGATGCACAATAGAGACAGGTTTACACCGATTTATAAGTATTGATGTCTATGGCGTGTTCTTGAGGGTGAGAGTTACAGGGGATTAGTTTCGATACGCCCTGGTCATGAGGCATGGTTAGTGGAAATCACTGTACACATTCTCGTGCGAGTGATCGGTAGTCATGAAAGGGCCGACTGGCGAATGCAAGGAACGCGGCCGAAAGACCCCTGAAGTTTAGCGACATCAGGGTTCAATTCAGGAATCGGAATGAGAAATATCCTATCCCAAGCACTTGTGCGTCGAGCTCATCATCGTGGTGGTGCGTTTTCGAATCCGATGGAAATTCAATGCGGAGGGTGTGTTTGGCGAGAGGGGTGCGCCCGGCCTCCTTGGCTCGCCAGGGCGGGGGTGATTTACGGGAGGCCGCGGTGGGACCCCCACTGCCACCGCAAAGGCCGGCTGGCGTCGACCGCCAGAACGCACCGCCAGGACTTGAGAAATACGATTTAATTTTGATGTGAACATATGCGTGGGAAAAGGCCCCTTCACGTTGTGCCTTTGGGCCCGAAGGTCAGTTCATCTGGAAGGTTAGGACTCGACTTACGTAGACTAGGCGTAAACCGATATCGTCAATCGTTGGATTGATTGCCGAATAACCCAAAACATAATGCATTATGATAATAATAGTAATCAAAATATATAATAATAACAACGGTGATATAAAATAAAACTATAAGCGCATTAATCAGATTCGAAGGTCGGTTTGGTAGGTGACGGTAGATCTCACCCAGTACTAAGCCCCGATACGGCGTGTGAAATTAACTCATTAGCAGGGTAATAAGGGCCAGTTACTTTCCCTGTGCCGGTTTATGGTTTCCCAGAAAGATCTGGTACCCGAAAAATCACATTGCTTTGGTGCAGCTGAGGGTGCCTAGAGAGGCTTGCCCGAGAATCGAATCCGGGTCCCTCCGGTCAGTAGTCCAATACTCTACCCCAGGACTACCGTGACCCCTAACAAAAATGTATAATAATAATAACCCAAATCATAATAATTCGATTAATTGTCGAATGGTTGGTTGGCAGCGTAGGAGCTAGATTTGTAAAACGTTGTTTGGATAAACTTAGTAGTGTGTCCAAAGTATTAGATGAGCTAGGCTAGGAATCACTCACCGATCGGAATAAAATAACGTTTGTCCGGCCACGCTAGGAGGGAAAGATGTGAAACTTATGCTAACACTTAACCTATCGCATTCCTGTCCAACAAACCCTTCAATCCTGCAAGATGTACGTCCATTTTTGAGGTCGAAGGGCGTCGTGAACTTTCGGCGTCTTCAACATCATCTCTACCCTCCCGAGATACTTAGGTGGGCGAGATCATTTGAATAAAATGGGAGAGATTAAGTGTGGAACAGATAGATTTAAGATGTTCTTTTTTCCACGAACGATAAGGGAGCAGAATAAAATTGTCCGACCGCGGTAGGAGTAAAAATATTCTGGTCAAATTGGCCTGGGATATATTCATCCCCTGCCACACACCCTAGTGGAGGCTGGCAGAGTACTGAAATATCAAATATCATTAACAACTTTTGTCCTCTCAGGGTGCGACTGTGCGAGCCACGATCGTACGTGATTGGAGAACTTAATGTCGTATATTTGTATGTCGTCATTGGGCAACTCAGCGAAATCGGTTTATGAGGTGAACGAGGCTCTTTCCTCGTTTTGCGTTTAATTTTTAAGGAGCGACGTGAACGGACCCCTTTCCGCATCTTAAGCCCAACTTCGATTTAAGTCGTCTTTCCTTGAGTTTATTTACATTGATTGTTAATCGACACGAGTCTCATTCTTCTCATAATGCATAGAATTCACTTTTAAAACGATATTTCCTTTATTTTCGAATTTTCGTTCGAAGTATCAATCGTGCCTATTCTCCTTTTCACAGAGCCAGACGACCGATGATGAATTGCTCAACATCGATATAAATACCCCGCGATCCACCAAAAAGGTGTGTGGCAGGGTGTGCAAGCACCAGGTGGGAAGGGCTGAGTGATGAGGGAGGACATGGGAGAGGAAGGGAAAAATGTTCCTTAAAAAACTATCAAATAACGTGCAAATTTGTTGCTCCATCCTGGAGGAAGATGTAATTCGAAAAAAAGGGTTAAATTCACCTTTTATATTAGTCATTTGTCATCATAAAAAACAGAATACAAATGAACCGAAACCATTTATACGAAAATATATGCTCATCTTTTGCTTCGGAATGGAAACGTTTTAGCATAAATCTAACGCGAATGGGATCAGGGAGAAGAACGTGGCTATATATGTATAAATTACAGATCAGGTGTGCTGTAGTGGAACCGTTCCATTGTAATAGTCTTTCGTCTCTGTTATTAAGACTTTGGTTGTTCTGCATGAATGCGAGCCATATCATTTTCTTAATCTTTGCCCCAATTTCACCAACGGCAAACAACGATTCATCAACCATCATTTCTTGATTTGAAGACAGTTTTGTTAATTGCGTCCCTCCGTAAAATGATGATCAAATGGGTGTTCAAGCAGACTTTGAATATCCTGCGTTGAAATCGAGAATCAATTCTTTGCTTTTCATCGTATGAAGGAGGAACGGAACATTGCATTAATTTAGTGACGAGAGAAGACCCGTTCTAATATATTCAACGGTTATACACGTTTCAGCGCACGTCCTGGACGCTCCTTCACATCTCGTATTACACACACTTCCTATCATTTGACCACCTACTTGCTTCCCCTAAGTTAATTTCTTCTTTAGCCATGAAAATAAATTAAATGATCGCAATAAGCTAACAAAAATCACGTTTTAACCACATGAAATTTCTTGCCAATGGGTAATTTCGTCTCGCAAATCTATTAAAGCATTGATTCTCAGCAAGTACTATTCACATGGTTGCCGTTTTTTCTTTATTTTCGATTTGTCGCGGGTGGAACGAATACTGATATCAGATCAATGAAAGGACCGTGAAACCGGGTCTGAGTAATGCGTAGTTCTTGTATTTTAGTCCGATAGCTTAGTACTTTTTCAAAATTTTTAGTACCCTGCAGGTCACCGTCAGGGTGTGTGACAGGGGGTGAATACACACCAGAATAATTTTACCCGAACATGACCCTAACACAGTTGGACAATATTATTAGGATCCCCTATCGTTCGTGGAAAAATGATATCTTAAATCTATCTGTTCTATACTTGATCTCTCAAATTTTATTAGCATGATATCTCCTATTGTGGTACGATGGGGGTAATAATATATTTTCCACATCACTGCTAAAGAGACGTCCTTCCAATTTATGCAAGAGCTTCAATGTGTAATTTAACCTTCGCTCCTTGAGTGATTACCAGCCTAGCTGCACTAATATTTTGAATGCGCTACTAAATTTATCATAACAACGTTTTACAAATCTATCTCCTCTCTTATGCACGCGATCCAATTCGGCAATCAATCCAACTTCATTAGGATCCGATATACTGGCGGCGTATTCTAAACGTGGCTTAACAAACGACAGAATACATTTCTCTTTGACCTTTCAATCAAATTAACTCAGTAATCTTCATATAAATCTTACTATTTTCTTAGCTTGTCCACATAAGCACGTATGTGTTTCACCCAAGAGAGGTCGTGATTGAGGGTAACGCCTAGGTCGAGTCTACTTATTCCATTTCGGTGTTCCCAAGGCTGAAGGTGTCCGGGGGGGGGGGGTGGCTCTTTTGCCAAATATTCATCAATACCTACTTGTTTAAGTTTAATTATAGGTTTTAATTAATTGTTAACCATTGAAAAATTAATGATCTCAACTCAAAGCTTTTGGTGCAGTACCCAGCATCTGTTCCAGGCTCCCCTCCCCCTGTGCGGGGGTGTGTGGTCATGTGTTTCCTGCCCAGCTTGCAGTTCCCGTTGTGGGACACTGCAGATCCCTTCTCTGGTCGATTCCCGGGGATGGAACGTGAGGTGACTGATGAGAGGGGCATTCATTCGCCGCGGGCGCCATTCTCTCGGAATTGTGCTTACGCGGCATGACATATGCAACAATGCATGGCACGCCACTTACGCAATAATGGACTTTAATAATTGCGGTTCTATTAAATCGACGCAGCGCATTCCTCGAGAGACCGCCGTGGGAACGTCCGATCGAGGGCTCCCAGTATGGCGCCGTGACCTCTATTCCGACGACCTTGCTTCAGCGACCTCGAGGAAACATCTGGCGGCGAGCGCGGTGGATTTCTCGTGCAGAAAACATCACCATTCTTCACCGAGTAGTTTGTGAATGTTTCATGGGATCGCAGATTATTTTCAATCGTTTCCCCACGGAGGTACCCTGCGACAGGTTGGGAAAAAGGTGTTCATCTGGTGTCCTCTTGTTTAAAATTTACAAAACTCGTGATTCTTGTGTTCTCAATTATTTCCTGACATTTCGGATGGAGTTTTCGATAATCGCCGAATCGGCCCAAGGGTACCGAAATGGTTTTACTGCTGCCATCTGATTTTTGATTAGTCAGCATCCTTGAGAGAATGCTAAACTCGTGGTGAGAGGGGACTGCGATTGGGTTTTATTCTAAAAGAGGTAGTAATGGTGGCATAACAAAATTTTGACTTTTGGATCACCCATCATGTGAGAAGACCTTTTTAAATGTTTTATGTTCGGCAGTAAAATTTTTCCTACTCCATATTATAAGGGAATATCTTCTTAGAGCAAATAAATAAGTCACCGTTGACAATCTCCTTGTATTACTCCCTCGTCATCGTACGTACAGGGTGCCTACGACGCCAGGGTGCGTACGTACAGGGTGCGGCGCTTAAATCCGGAAAAAGGACGCGTTTCCTCGCCGGGTTGGCGAAACCTTCTCCATACTTCTCCGATGCATTATGCTTAGCCACAATATCGTTAACAGTTGATCTGGCGTACCAGTAGAAGAATCGAACTATTTCGGAATGTAACGCCCAGCGCGAACACTTTCGGCCATTTTGAGTTTATGACTGATTACTAGATGCCTATCTTTCAAGTAAGCCAATCGTGACCTCCTGTGGAACTTCGATATGGCGGAAAATTCGATTTGGAATTTGTCCTGAGCTAATTACCCCGCCGGCCCCGGAGGCGGCGGGGTAACGTCCTCGTCTGCCATTCCAAGGGTCGCGGGTTCGATTCCCGCCTGGGTGAGTTTCCCTCCATCTAGGGCTTGGGTGTTTGTAAATGTGACATTGTTATCGTTGTTAATAGTTCGATGTAAAGGCCTAAATGTGCTGTTTTCGGACTTATACTGAATAAATAAAATAAAAATAAATAAAAATAATCGCCGCACCCGGTATATTCGTATTTTGAGAGCACCGCTCGGCTTTTGCCTTCCCTCACCCTCTTCAGCATTCCTTAGCAGGTGGGCCCATGAGGGTGGCAAATTTATTAGGGCGCCGAAGTGCGTTTTTCGCGTTGGTATTATGAGTTTGATGCTTTGCGGCTTTCGCGCGATATGTGGCGCACGACTTTTAATGTGGACCCGTGACGTTTCGAGTGTATTGATCTTAGTGTTTTTTCAGTGATACATTGAAAGTATTAATCAGGCCCTGTGACGGTGAGACGATAAGAAGGACGTTTTTTTTTGCGGGTGGAATTGGTGGGTGGAAGGAAAAACAATTGAACGGTCAAAGATCGAGTGGTTATAGATGGAGTTGGGGTCAAAGATCAGGGTGCACAGAGCTTGCTCAGATCCCTGACTGAGTCATAAAAGTATATATATATATATATATATATATATATATATAAATATCTTCGAAATAGAACGCTCTTCGGCGACGCAAAAATATATAAAAACACGAATGTAGATTTGTAGAATATAGAGACACATAGAAAGGACACTCACAATATGTTATTTGACGTTCTTCTAAAGACGACAGCCGTGCTGTCGAAACGTCAAATAACATATTGTGAGTGTCCTTTCTATGTGTCTCTATATTCTACAAATCTACGTCCGTGTTTTTATATATATATATATATATATATATATATGTGTGTGTATACCTATAAACTCACACACTAATATATATATATATATATATAGTACAATACACAGTAACACACAATATAGAAACACAAAAAAAGAAGAACACTCACACGTTATTTCTTGATATTTCGACGGAAACAATCCGTCTTCCTCTGAAGATATAGAAGTAATTACTTCTATATCTTCAGAGGAAGACGGATTGTTTCCGTCGAAATATCAAGAAATAACGTGTGAGTGTTCTTCTTTTTTTGTGTTTCTATATTGTGTGTTACTGTGTATTGTACTATTCGGCACTTCTGTGTTACGTCTACGAAAGCATATATATATATATATATATATATATATATATATATATATATATATATATATATATATACACACACACACACACGACCGTCGTAATCAGAATATATACATACACACACACCCGCACACATTCAAAAGCGGAAACGCACGAAATGGCGAACACATACGTGGTTCTAGTTCCGGTCAAGGAAATATTTATTCACTTGTGTTCTGCTCGATTCCATCTTCCCCACCACTCCTGTGTTTGTCCTTTTAATGTGTTCCTATCCCTTTTCCTTGTATCTTTTTTCAGGTGAATGAATATTTAAATGTATATATATATAATATATATATATATATAATATATATATATATATATATATATATATATATATATATATATATATATATATATATATATATATATAATATCTTCGAAATGGAACGCTCTTCGGCGGCACACAAATATATAAAAACACAGATGTAGATTTTTAGAATATAGAGACACAAAGAAAGGACACTCACAATTTGTTATTTTACGTTTCAACAGCACGGCTGTCGTCTTCAGAAGATTCTGAAGACGACAGCCGTGCTGTTGAAACGTAAAATAACAAATTGTGAGTGTCCTTTCTTTGTGTCTCTATATTCTAAAAATCTACATCTGTGTTTATATATATATATATATATATATATATATATATATATATATATATATATATATATATATACGCGCTATGTATAGGTTTTTCTGTATTTGGTACGCATAGTGACATATAAATGTATGTGAAGTTTGATGACGAAATTTTAGAGACCTAAAAGAGCTAGATCCTATCAGATGTCATTCGACCTTCGAGCAAAATATACCTCGGTGCTTAACAGCGGTGGGGTAAATTTAGGTAATGTGTTATTGAAATATTTCTTGTCGCCAAAATTAATTCTGACTCTAGTCCAGAGGCCAAAAAATATATCAAAAGAGGGATAAAGCGATTGTATGTGTTTGCAAGTATTTGTGGAATCAAAGTAGAGGGTGAGGCAATGAGGCGACGGGTGAGAAGGCCTCACTAAAGTCACTGAATCAGTTGAGGGTAATGCGACGTGGAAGCACGGGCTTTCGGAATGTGGGGCGTGTGTGTTCATTTAGTGCCCCAAGTTCCAGGCGATAAATTAAGTATGCATTCGTTTGCACCGCGTGTGGCGATTAATTGACTGAGTGGTAGGTCAACAATTCATAACAACCGCCTTACCTTGTTGGGGGATTTGCCTCAACATTATTGTCTGTTGGTCGATATCTCTGCTGTAAGACAGGTGTCTTTGATGTGAGTGGAAATCTTACGCCCGGCGAGAATTCATTATGAAGCATAAATGGGAGCGTTGTTTTTGAAATGAACTTCGCTTTTACGAATCAGGTCCATTTTTCATCCATTTCAATGGATTTTGTCGAGGGTTTGCTCGTTCCCACGTGTGTAGGTGTCAACCAACTTGCCCTTTGGGGCTGTACTGGGAACATCGATGTTGGGACTAGTTTGAACGCGATTTCGACGACGTCTTCTCACGGAGAACACACGCTTCGGACCAAGGTACTCCGACAGCATATGCGCATCACTAAATTAAGTAAAAACCGTAACAGACGAACGTGATCTATTCCAAATTCGAGTGTATAGTCGTTACCAGTAGTAACGTGGTAATATTAGCGGCGTCCAGTTCATATTATTTTGGATTTTCATAGCATTCAAGCAGTTGAAATTGCACGTTTAACCTCAAATTAGGACCTCATCTTGGACCGGTCGCAAATATCGCTGCTTACAGCAGAGCCATTCTGCATTGTGTCCTGTTTTGTTGCAGTTCGCAGGGATGAGGTCAAAGTGGAATGAATAAAAGCTTACTAAAATACAACAATTTCAGAGTCCGGTCGATGTCCGGTGCCCGGCCGAGTGATTTAGCCAGTTAAGCTATCGAGGCGTACCATGACACTCCGAAATTTTGGAGGTGTTGAAGGAACAAGAGGTTTTGGCGAAATACCGCTCATAAAATGTCACAGGCATTCGTAGTCGTGCGAAACCTGTGACGGTTCACGAGGCTAAAGCCAACTTTTAAATACTAGGGGTGTTTTACCTTTGACAAATTCCAAGAAACTGCGGAAGATTCCGCGACAGAGTTGGAATCCCGGTCAAGGCGAATGATTTTTACCCTCTGAAATTTTTGCATTGTGATACACATTTAGCGGATGACTCCGTTAAAAGTTACTGTCGCGGCCGTTCCCTTATTTTCTTGGAATTTGTCAACAGTTTACCAACCTAGTTGATCTATTTTTATGGAATAGGACAAAAATTAATTTATCTTGGTGGTCGCGTCGATTCGGTCGCCTGCTGCCGCTACCGATAGCAGGTCTGAAACCAGTTAACAAAATTGAAATGTATTGTACTTAATTAAATAATTTTTTATGTAATTAGAGTAAGCAGCGAGTAAAAATTTCCTTGTTTGCGATGCTTTCGAGCCAGCTGTCTCGCGATTTGGTAAAAGTAATCGATACTCCGCCAGAGATGGAGTGCGGGTGCTCCGAGGGTTGGGTCTTCTGAACTGTCGACGGTGAGTACGCATAACTGTGTGTGCGGTGATCGATAAAGTGAACCCTTCGTGTATAGCATACTAGTCTACTCTTTCGTTAATCTCATCTCTGAGACGCTGACATGCTGACGCGTGGAATCCATGCATTCGGATGCAGCGATTTCGATGTTGCGGGCGTCGCCTTTTGAATTTTACGAATCGACATTTCGGAAACGAGCACATCCGAGTTATCTCCATTGCCCTGCGAGGCACCGTGAAAATTCCTTTCGGAAATACCGTGCCAGCGTTCGAGCTTCAATCAATCTGAATCGCTAATACGCGGCTACAGTAATGTTTTTCGCATGTATTTTCTTTTATTGCCCTCTGGGAAATTTCATGATCGACGACATTATTATTATTTCAATGCTAATAATTGGGTTTTAGTGTGTGTTAGTGTGTGTATAACATGCTGGCCTTTTTCGTGGAAATGGACCGAGTGTGCTCTGTCGCTCCAAGCGGGGAGCGAGATGGAAGGAGACATGCGACCGCGAGGGGAGGGAGGGGGGGGAGACGAGGGCACAGCTCGAGGCAAAAAACGGCGATATTCTCGCCGGCCGGCCTCCGAGCCTCTTCGAACTCCTTTCACCCGCGACTGAGAGCGCCACACACTAATGAACACACACTCGTACGTCTTAAGACAAGTATAAGAAAATTCTTTTCTTCCGTCCATTGCCATCGAGCTGGGAGACATTACGCGGCCGTAATTTCCAAAGCACAAGAACCGACCCCTTCTCCTCCTCCACTGTTTTTTTTCCCTTCTTTTTCGAATAAAAATTCCTTTCGGAAATACCGTGCCAGCGTTCGAGCTTCAATCAAATGGCGTTTCATTTAGGTTAATTGCACCGAACGGAACCCGGTGACGAGAGTGTCCCGCAAGGAGGCGAAAAGAATCGGGCCAGAGCGGTGTTCTAAGACGACAAAAAATACTTTACTTTCCCTTTCGAGATGAACACGTACCAGCAGTAATCAAGATGACTTCTTAAGTTTTTCAAATCAGAAAACATTAATTAAAAGAACACTCTGATTTATTGGATGATTAGTTATACATTTGTGTGTGAAATTAATGAGATGCAGTCCATTGATTTAATTTACAAAAAACTTAGTGTCAGTAAAAATTTTGTAGTTAACCAAAGCTCATCTACAACTACATGATACCTCGCAAGTCGCCACAAGGGTGTGTGGCGGGGGGTGTTAGGTCACCACCCGTAAATAAGAACAATATTACATGCAAAATCAACAACATGGAAAACTACACCCACAGCGGCGTATACACTCATGCAAAAAACCCTTCACCCAACACTCATATACATCTACATCCACTCAATATCCCGCAAGCTGCCGCAAGGGCGTGTGGTGGGGGGTGTTAGGACACCACCGGTAATTAAGAAAAAAAACTGCATGCAAAAGCCACAAATTTACACCATCTACAAACAAAACATGGCACGCATTCATGCAAGAACACTTATACCCCACACACATGCAAATACTCAATCTACCAATTGACATACAAATGCACCTACAAATATACCTAATATATTTGCAATGTGTAATTTTGTTCCGAATTGTAAATTCAATGTTTTTAGTATTTCTAAAGCGACTTCGGTTTCTTACTGTTATGATTTCTGATTTTTTTCGGGAAAGAATGAGTATTTGTATCTATCTGTACTGGATTCTATCTCCCTTATTTTATCTTTGTGGTCTGATCTATCTAAGTAGCGTGGGGCCATTATAATTCAGTGTCATCGTTAAACTCGTTTGTTCTGAACCTTTCTACAAGTCTAAGCCTCGCTTGTTCTGTTCGTATCTCAAGTGGCTCCCAGCCTAATTCCCCTAAAAGAGGAGCCTGACTCGTCCTCTTATCGTAACAATTTTTGACGAATCTGGCTGATTTTCTCTGAACTTTATCTAATTCTTTTAGCCACATTTTCCCCCAAGGATCCCAAATACTTGCGGCATATTCAAAATAAAGTCTAATTAGAGCACATTAACACCTCTCTTTTACTTTCTCACCACATTTCCCCAGTAACCGTTGAATGAAGCCGCGTTTCTTTAAAGCGGATCCGCATATTGTCCTGATATGCGCTAGCTCAAATAATCTTGATATTCCTATTGGATATATCATTAAAATGGTTTGGAATGCTATACATATAATTTAAAATGATTTCGGTATTACACAAATCCGCGTAATTTTAAATATTTTTACTTCAAGTCCTTTCGTGATGAAGAAATGAATGACAAGAGCATTCCAATACACTAGTCATAAAACGCCAATCACTCGGAATTGAAGGATTCATTAAAGGATTCACAACTCGGTTCAAAAAGATGAGACCGGTCTTTCCACGCACGGACTGCTTGGAGGAATCTTTGTGAGGTGTCGCCTCGTAGCGGCGTCTGTGGCGAGTGAAACGCCGCCTTGCCTAGTGGTCCTATCTCGAATTGTCTCAGCACAACAGCAAATCTTGCCTGAGCTTGCACACGCTTACTGTACACGTTATTTTTGTCGGTGAGTTTGAAGGCATTGCGTTTGTGCATTGAGTTTAGCTTTAAGCTAGGGAAAAGTGCCACTGACACTTATGCAATGATTCAAGGGACATTTGGCAATTAACCTATGAGTGGGGCCGAAGGTTGTGGGAAGGGGAGGGGGTGTAAGGGACCATTCTTCCCGATGACCCGCAAAAGCTTGGATGTCGCGATCGAACGTGAAGGTGATGCTGATCGTTTTTTTGGATTGTGAAGGGATTTTTCATAATGAAGATGCCCCCAAAAGGACGAATGGTAAAATGGCAGTACTATACAGAAGTAATGAGAATAAGGAGACGAGTCATGTTGCCGAAGAGACCACTAATGTTGAAAAACAAGTCATGGTGCTTTCATCACGACAACGCACTGGCGCACGCACCATTGATTGATAGCGAGTGTTTGACCAAAAACAGCGCACCAGTGATTCCCCGACCTCCCTACTCTCCGGATCTTGCTCGAACGGACTTTTTCCTATTTCCAAAGTTGAAACCCACCTTGAAAAGACACGATTTGAAACTGTTGAATACATCCAATGAAATTAATTGTAACGCAGACTTAAAAGGCTATCGCGAATAAAGCGTTTCAGGCGGCATTCAAAAGCTGGAAAAAACGTTGGAAGCGTCGTATTGGCAGCCAACGGATGTATTTAGAAGACAATAAGCATTAATAAAGAGAAAATAATAAAATCAAATATTTATTCCAGCAGTTTCATATTTTTTGAACAGGTCTTGTAATTTGAGCCTTCCATGAGGAAGGATTCAACACATTGGCCCGATGTTTACGCACACCATGGCAGTACTAGTGTATCGACATCGTCGGGGCTCGAAAGCAGTCCTCTCCCCCCCCCCATGAGTTCCTAGTTTTTGGATAGTGTCATTGTGATGAGCAGTATTGGAAAGCGAGTTTGGCCGGAGGAATTGTGTTCTTCGGGGCGGAAACCTCTCCGTGCGAGTTTTTATCTTACCATACGGGAATCATGAATTAAATTTTCTCCTGGTTTTCATTCTGAAGTTAATGAAAACTATGTGTATTCAAGCGAATTCTAATATTTATAGAGTTAAAATATTTCTGTACTCTTTAATCCTTTATTATATTTGAATTTCATATAAATGAAAATTGTTGACCAAATTATATTCTCTGAGATGGTCACATAAAATTTATTTCCGCAGTTATTAATCGGTACCTGTTCAAAGTGCACATTTTTTGTCTTTTATTTTATATCTTCCTTCTAGGTTTTATTGAGATTGCATGAGAATTTACATGGAAGATCACCCGATTGCAATTGCCTTGAAATAGAGCGACAAAATTTGCAACAGTAACGAAGTAGTGCTATAGATTAAAAAAAAAATATAAGTCAAAACCCGGGGGGAAATAATGCGATGAAGACCTAAAGCTTAAAAGTAGAACTGCTGGCGAAATATCGCGTTGTTTTCGTCTTTAAATTAACAGGCTTGCGTGGCAGTTCCGTGACCAGTCGTAAATTTCGCGGGTATAGCTTTGGTAAATTGACAATGTCGATGCGATGCTTGATGTGTGAATCGATGGATATATCCGATCCTAAAAAAAGGAAGTACTCGTGGATGGGTTTACTTTTCGACCCATATTTTTACAGCGCGGAATTGGCAAAACTTTCGTTGGAGATTTAAAGGTTTAACAATGAGAAAACATCAGAGTGAACCGCCGAGCATACTGACGAGAAAGGATTAATGGAAAAAATAAACGATCAGCGATTCACACTAATCTATATTACAAGGCCAACTGCGCACATAATTGGTAATGTGAGCACTTAACGACTGAACCGATGTAAGTTCGATTTCGCCAAGGTTGGGCAAAAGGTTGCAAAGGAAATATATCAAGTTCTCAAGATATACAACCCAGTTGACGACAGATTAATGTCATCGGGGAATCATTCTCATAACGACCGTGAGGAAGGACGGTAGATTTTTATAAGGCGTGCTCCAATTCCCAAGGCGGGAAGCGAACAGTCTTAATTGGGATGCATTCGTTGAAGACTCCTTCATCGGAAGCAAATGGCGTTGCTTCTGTTACTCATTTGTTTTCTTCTTAGTCGCTCCAAATGTTACCGTTGAGACGGCTGTTGAGTTCCGCGGAACATCTCCCCCAAGTTCATTAAGCATTCGCCATTAATCTTCTGTAACAAATTTTCCTCCAGTGACGAGAGGGGATGTCGTAATGAAGGGGGGGGGGCGGAATTTGAAAAGGACGACACGAGAGTCCGCCGACTTGATTTCGATTCGAGAACAATCGTTTCTGCGTCCCGTGGACAATCTTAAGACTTTGCCGAGGCATCCGGCGTTGTACGTTGCGTTTATCGCGAGTAAGAGTATTTGCCAACGCATGCTATTTACGATTAACCCTCAACAACATCTTTTCCATAAATAAGTTTTGTTTTGCCTCTGCTCAAAGAGGGTACTGATTACTGTAAATGTAATTGAGCAATGGTAAGCATACATTGCTTGTGTAAAAAGTATCGGGAAAAGTTTCGGAAAAAATAGAATAATTTCAGACATTGCTACATTGCATTAAAATTCTTCAAAATACATCCTTTGAGCGTCGACACACTTTTGCCAGAGCGGCTTTTTTACGACTCGAAGGCTCCCTGGCAGGCAGATTCCGGAAAGAAGGGTACGCGTGCAAGCTTCCTTGAAGGCACTTAGGGTCAAACCATGGTGGCGTCCTTTGAGGGAGGGAGAATTTCGCTTTTCGGGTTAGGAAATAGTCTACTGGTGCCATGTTGGGACTGTAAGGGGGTCGGGGAATCGTCGCGATGCTGTTATTTTGAGGTAGTCGGTTACTTTAGAGCCTCGAGTGCTCAAGGCCTTCGGTACAATTCTAGCGCAGATCTTTCGCATCGCCAAGTTTTGAGGGATTATGGTACGTGCACTGTCACTGTCTTATCAATGTCAATACGATCCGCAATCATGCGCACACTTAACCGACGGTATAAATTCAACACTTTACACAAACGTCAGGAAAAAATTTTTACCGATACTTTTTCTAATAACATTGTAGTTTATAGTAATGGTTTCCATGGAATGAGCGTAGGCTTTCAGAAGTTTTTATCGATGCTTCTGTGAATACATCGATTCGTACACACCAACCACCAACAAGAGCTTTTTAAACCCGAAGGTCGGTTTATACTGCTGTAACAATATATTTGATATTGGTAGGGCGACGATGGGAAGAAAAATTAAGGCGAAATATCAAAAAGGGTGTATCATATATTCAGTATTTCCCGAGTTATATTTTTAATATGGGCAGCTAGATCCAATAAAATTGATTGCTTTTAAATCACGATGTGAAAAAATTCAATTAACAAAGCAAATAGACAGCGCGATTTAAACCGACAAAAATTGCTGTTAATCATGGAAACAGTGTTGGTTGCTGTAATTTCCGGTTGGGAATTAGTAACGATAAATTACCTCAGGATAAATTTGTGGGATTTGATTGAACAACCAAGCAAATTAGGATCCATTAGCATTAGGATTTACTGCCCGACTCATATAGGAATTGAAATCCAAGAAAATAAACCGTCAAAAGAGCCCATCCAACAAATTGTGCATATTCTGAACAGGCTTTTCTTCAGGAAAGCCTGGAATACGGGTTTATAACCTGCAGTAAATTGGCAGCCAGTCTTTTTAAAAATTGCGAAAAAATTTATAAGAGTTCTCTAGCTTATATATTTAGGTAAAATGATGTCAAAAATCTGGCTGAGTTTGGTTAGAAATATGGTTTTCAAATGCAGTTTGTAGCCAACAAATGGAAGCTTGAAAATGAAATTGAAATCGTTAGGCTTCATGTGCGTATTAAATGAATGGAATCAACCTGAATATCAAGAATGCGTAAAAACTTCGTCGGTTTATGGTAAGAAAGCCAATTCAGAATATGAGAATCGTTTTATGGGCACGAAGAAATGCAAAAACAACAAAGCGCTTATAAATTTTTACTTGGCGTGGTTCAACGGGGCCTTTACTTGAATAAATAAGCTGTGCCGGAAGTAAGTATGTGAAGTTGAAGAATGGTTCGTTGGAACATGTTATTTTAAGGTATAAGTGTGATGTTTGGTGGCACTCAGGAGTCTAGCAGAGCTTAACCATTGGATACAACAGAAACTTGGCTACTATCTACTCCACTGGCTACTCTGGGTGTATCAACAATGTATGCAGGCGTGCGCAACTCCGTCACAGAGTGGGTGCGGGCATTTCAGGGTGAGTGCGGCGGTGATTTCAATGCTCGATGGTTCAGTGGACACAATGCTGATATCCCGCGTCCTCCCAGTGGGTCCCTTTGTCTACATCTACATAATATACTGCAAGCCTCCGCAAGGGCGTGGCGTGTGCCGGTGAAGAAAGGCCACCACCCGTAAAAGATAATAAAACCACTCGTAAAAACAAATTCATGCCAATCTCCAGCCATAGAGGCGTATATATGTATTCATGCAAAAACCTTTTTACCTTGCACATATATGTATATACGAGGGTCATCCGGAAAGTAGTACCCGTTCGTGAAATAAAGACACAAAAGTAAATATTAACAAACATAAAAAATTTTATTTGAAAGAGGATACTTTAAACTACTTCTCAACATAATCTCCAAGCAAATTAAGGCAGTTGTCATAACGTGTGACAAGTTTCTGTATTCCTGCTGCATAGTCCTTCGCCGCCAGCTCATTGAGATACAGGGTCACTCCTTCTTTAAGTTCTTCATCGCTGTCAAATCTTTTTCCTGCCAAAAAGTCTTTAAGCTTTGTAAAGAGATGAAAATCTGAAGGGGCCAAGTCCGGGCTATACGGTGGATGGCCGATCGTTCCTCACGAATTCGTCAACTGAGCTCACCAGTTGGTCTGTAATGACAGACGGTCTCCCCGAACGCTCATCGTCGTGTGTGTTCCCCCTCCCCATGTTGAAGTTGCGACACCACCGCCGAACAGACGACTCGTCCATTACATTGTCTCCATACACCTCCTTTAATTGGCGATGAATATCACATGGGCGAACGTTTCTTGCATTGAGGAATTTAATCACTGCCCTCACTTCACAACTGGCGGCGTTCTCAATTTTTTTAAACATTGTAAACAATCACAGAAACAACACAGGCAATGCTAGCGTCACGCAACTTGGCTCAGAGAAGGCAGACAAGCCACTGAAGCTATCTGACCTCGTCCAGCGGCTACTCGCGTCGTCAGCACTTCATGCGGCACGAACGGGTACTACTTTCCGGATGACCCTCGTATAAAATCAGTTAACATATACATGCGCGCCTACGAATATACCTTTGTCTGCGTCTAGTTTTTAATCTTGCCCTGACCTGTAAATTGAATATCTTTACTATTTTTATAATGACTTTGATATCTTGCTATTATGATTCCTGGTTGTCTGGGGGAAAGAACGAATATTTGTATCCATTTGCACTCTAAGTGTACCCCCCTTATCTTGTAATTGAGGTCTAACCTACCCAAATACGTAAAGTGGAGTCATAACAGTTCCTTAATAATTCCTTCAGACCGTCCGCGTCCCATGGGGAGAGGTCGCGGCATTACGCCAGACAGTCGGTTGAAACCTTTGGAAGCACGAGATATTAAGGGAAGAAAATACGAAAGCACAAGAATTTCCTTCTCCTTTGGTGCTCAAATTAGATCCAACGAGTCTAAAAATCGCGATGTTCGATGGTCTACATAAGGAGATGAATTGTGACGAATTGCATTTCCTTGGTGTATATCTTTGGCATAAGTTACAAGTAAACTTTACACTAAAATATAGTCGTTTCATATTGCTGATGCCTAGGTTTCAGCTCGAGAAACATTTATGTGTCGTTTTTTGCTGTGCTGTTACGCCATTAACGAGAAAGAGACATGTATATGTATGCTATTAATGAGAAAGTGAATCAATCCAATGAAAACAAGGGATTTCGATGCAATAATGGATTGAAAGGTGTATCCCTTCCCATTGTTGCACCACCTCATTCTACGTCTCGCTGTCCGTATGCATGGATGCGTACTTATCGTATGCATACGGAATTGTCCAAATTAATGGAAGAATAAATAGCTGTTTCAATATTGTATTTTTATAAGGACTCTTTTACTTTGAAATGTTTCAATTCCAGGGCGTTCGACAAATCTTTCTGGCTTTCTAGGTTTTCCAAGCGTCACGATACCATATCAGCCTTAACCATGTGGAATTTTTCAATATTGCAACGATTGGCAAAAAAAACTCCACAATTCACAATTTAATGACCCACGGTTTTGCTGCCGCGAGATTGCGTGACGCGGCGAAACCGTGTGCCAATAAATTGTGAATTGTGGTAGTGCAGAGTTTTTTTCGCAATTCCTTGCAGTTTTCAAGAGTCAATAATCCGGTTAGTTTGATGGCTCATTTCTTGAATTATCGTAATCCTCGATTTTTAAGCAACAGTTCTGAATTAAATTTCAATTTCGGAAAAGTGTAAAAAGCATTCCCCTCATGAAATGAGTTAGTGTCTTTTTTCATCCCTCTAGACTTACCAGCGCTTCGTGAATTTGCATAATGGTGGTCTACTCTTGACTTTTTTATTAGATATATAAACTAAAACAATATATCCTGATGGCTTTATTTTTCTCAAATATCTACCTCTTTCTTTGGGCATAGAGTAGAAGTTTCAGTTATGAAATCCGTGAAAACCATCACAGAATGGACCTATTGAAGTCATCAATCAGGAAAATGGATAGTGTCTCCCTGGGCGTTTTGAAAGAATGAAGAATGCCTCGCCATCACCTAACTCTATTTATATGATTTATCTGCCAAATGTGTGAGACATGTTTTGGAATGTCGTACCCAACTTTTACCACTCTTAGAATAACAACGCACCCATTTTTACTTCAATCGTATCGACAGAATTGTTTCCCAAAGTGGGAAGGTCAATTTTTACCGTAATTACCTTCTTCATTTTTTTCGGTGCAAAATAAAAAAATGTAATTGGATTTTAGAAATCGAAAAGCGCGTAGATTTTTCACGGCGAAAATATATTCGTTATTTCTTTGGATCCACTCTTTGCCCACCAGTTGGTTGCCGTTTTCGCCGCGTCCGCCCCCGCTACCCCATAGGCCTTCGCCTTGGACACGCCCCTTTGTCTCGCTCTTCGCGCCATCCATTTCTTCCTCGGCTCATGTCTTCGGCGGGCCGTCGTCTCTCACATCATCTCACGAAACTGCGGCCCTCGGGCAACGTATCCCATTGGACGGATTTGGCGAGTTGATGCGCAAATTTTCGGAATGTTTATTATTATGTCCTATTCCTGTGTGGGTTTATGCCTAGTAGGTTTCATAATTGTATCGGATGATCCAATTCGAAAGGCCGATACGGTGAGTAAAGAGTTGACCCTACCGGAACTACGGAAATGGGATCACCAAGAGGGACTCGGAATAACAAAATTGCTCGGGTTATCATAAATACATAGAAATGTATTTTTTCTCCAATTGAGTGTTTCGAGTATCAATATTACTGCACTCAGAAACACAGATAAGGAAACATTTTTTTATTAAGAAGGGACTCTAAGTGACTGATAGTGAAATTGCCAAGCGTGAGAATTATTACTACTTCTATCCTGATCTGAAAGAGGAGTGGAGGATGTTTCTCGTTTCAGCAACGACTGCGTGGAGACTCACTGCTTAGAACTGCATCGACTGAAATTCTTGCACTGCATTTAATGGACCTAATCCGCAGTGTTTCGCTTACAGTCATAGCAATGCATCTCTTCCTTTCTTCGCGATATTTATTAAAATGCGATGTTCGGTTGTTTGACCTATCTGAAAGATGACGTCCTGACAATCAACAATCCTCCGGCAATAGTTTATATAATTCGTCCAGTTGTATTCTAATCCCTTATTATACATGTATGTGTAAAAATGGTGCATCTATATCCAAGGAAATCCACGGTAACGCACTTCGGAGAAAATTAAAACCTTAATTACTTCAAGGCTTAAGAAATACTGCCCAAGTTTTTCACGCAATCTACCATACATGTACGGAATCGATATTTTGGATCGCAATTATTTTTTCCAGCCGTGATCTTCCATACTGTTATGACAACCGTCTTCATTTGGACTACTGTACCTTTTCAGTTTGAGAGAAGGATTTATGACAACCGCGTTGATGCTATACGTGGTCTGTGCAATAACTGCTCGTATTTGTGCGATCTGGTGGCCATGACGCGAACTATAGCCCCGCCCACACGCGGCGCTGGTTGCCTGAGACCCAATGAGCCGTCTGTGCTTGGCGGATCGTCGAGCTGTGCGCATGGTGCCAGTTATATTAGTTTCCGTTGTCCTTGTTTTTACTGCTCGTCGAAAATAGAAATGACGAAGTCACGGAGCAACGAATCAACATCAACTTTTTTGGTGAAGTGCGGTAAAAGTTATCAAGAAATTACTGAAATGTTGACAGCTGTTTACGGTGATAATGCTCTGAAGAAAACATCCGTTTTAAAACAATTTAGCTTTTTAAAAAGGGCGACAAGACGATTATGTATGGCCGGGACGACCTTCAACCACCTGTGTTAACGACAACATTGATCGTGTGCGGTCCCTTGTCCTTACCAATCGTCGAAAAACTGTCCGAATGATAGCTGATTAACTGAATTTAGGAAAATCAACGGCGAACACTTTTTTAACCGAAAATTTGGGTTAAAAAAATGTGTGCAAACATCGTGCCCAAGCTGCATTGATTGTTTGCTAGTTTCTTGCAAAAATTTTAATCACCATCCTTGAGCATCCTCCTTATTCGCCAGATCTCGCCCCCTGCGACTTTTTCCTGTTCTCAAAATGCAAAAATGTGATGAGGGGACGCCACTGGGAAGATTACAGAAAACAATAAAGCAAGAAACGACGAGAAAACTAAAAAGCCCTACTGCCGAGGGCTTCCAAGGGTGTTTTAAACAGTGGAAAAGAAGATTGAATAAGAAGTGCATAGCCTACGAATGGAGAGTACTTTGAAGGGGACAAAATCGATGTAGACTAAATTTTGCAAAATAAAGTTTTTATGGCCTCAGTTCGCGTATTTATTGAGGCAGGGTAGTATGTCATCGGCGAGCTCGCGTGTGTATAGAGTGGGAGCGTCCGTCTCGGGGACAGGACCATTACAAGTTTTATTTTGCTCCTGATGAACCGATCGAAGCGAATCCCATTTTGGAATCTGTGGGGTGACGTCAAACTCTGGGAGAGAAATCAGTGTTGCCCGTGTGTTAAACACGCCGAATTCGTGAATAGTTGGTGAATACGTGCCCAGATCGCCGCCATCTCTCGCCAATAGAAAGAATTGTTGCGAGTCACGTATACTTCCCCCCCCCCGTTGAAATTTGAAGTGATTCAGAGGACAAATGGAAGAAGCCCGAGGTTCTCCTGCGTTCACATCTCCCATTCTAGTTCAATTCACGCATATAACATTTTCATTAATGAATTTTCGGTGATGCGAGTGCTGTCTAGAAAGTAACTTACGTTTCGGCCCAGCGTGAAGGTGGGTATGGGGGCCTAGAGCCACCATCTTGGTGTATAAACGTCCCTACACTCAGTGCACGCATCCTGCTGTGGTAGTGTGTTAGCAGACTGTGGTTCTTCCACTTGGCTCACTTTGCGAACTGTCAAAATGTGCGCTGCAATAGAAAATCCTTGGAGTTGTCTTGTGCGATCTGTGATTAGGTTTTTACTGACAAAAAACTAACACAAGCCAATTGAATTTCGTAGGCAACTTTGAGATGCGTGTACGGAGAGGGAATAGTAATGAGTGAAGACGAGTGAGTTAGTGGTGCATTCTCAGTTTAAAAATGGCCACAGCACCAATGTTCACGAGCAGGACCGCAATGTTCGGCCTGTCATTGCTATAAATGAAATGACGAAGGCGAAGTTCTTGGACATTTGTTCGTTCACTCTTAAACTAACAACATCACTGACGCACACATTCGACGTGCAACACTTGCACTCATCACTTGGTTGGTGCTGAGCATATATTTCCCAATGACTGTCGGGAACTTAAGAGGTTTATTGCTAGCAATACCCTTATCACCAAACGGATTCTAAGGGGTAGCCTCGTGGATAAATATTGGGATGAAAAAATATAAACATTGGAGGGGCGAAAAACGTAAATTTTGAACTGAAATGGGATTAATATATTTGGCTTCAAACACGTTGACTCTCGTTCCAATTTCACATTTTCTCGCGCAGGAATATGCGTCAATGAAGCGTCTTGATTTAAAATGCCAACACGCCAATAATATGTAGGAAAACTGATCTCAATTCAAGGTCGTATTTAACTGACCAGATGTAAGATTTGGACGTTCCGCAACGACTATTACTTACGTCTCTTGTACGCATTGCTACACCTTCCTCTTATTTGCATTGTATTATTCTTCGTTATCTTTAGTTCTCCCTTAATACTTCCTACCTAAATTTCTTTTCAAAAATGTTCTGTTCCTTCCTCCACCCCTGAATCCCCATTCTGCCACAGCTTTCGACATACCACTCCAACACCGCTCGATATTTCCTCCGCCCACTTCTTCTGATTCTTTCGGATTCCTTCAACGGTAACTTCCTCCCTTCTTCACTCTGACCTCACTTAAAAACATCGGCTCTAGTCTTAATCTCGCTCTTCTTGCCCTCGAATCTCAACAGTCTCCAACCTACGCTCATCTCCTTGTCCGAAAATAATTTTCAAAGCCCAAACAGCGCTACGAAATATGTTTTCAAGATTTATTTTAGTACCCTGCAAGCCACCGCTAGAGTGTGTGACAGGGGGAGAAGTTAAATTTTTCTCATATTTTCTCGACAAAATATCCGCGTGATGGCAATAATAAGCTTTAATGTCCGTGGGAGTTATAGTTTTGAATGTCTGTCTTGGTTTTTTAGAGTGGAAAATGGCCCCTCAAAGAATGAAAATACTCCCGTGACAGGTACTATTACTGGGGAGGAAATACTACAAGTAAAAAGAGGGACGGGAGTGTTGATACTTCTAGTTCCCAATGGAGAGTGGCCAAGCATTCCACTTCGGGACTGCTAAGAGTGGAACGGCGCTGGGGAAATTTGAAATTTTCATGCAATATCCCCGCCATCACTCCCGAGTATTCAAAGTTTCTTTTACTGGAGCGACGATCAAGGTACTCGGAACCAAATGCTCGGAGCGTGAAGTTGCCTATTGTTGAGTATTACCGTTGCGTCACCTTGCGCGCGGGCAATTCTGTAGAAGACGATTTAAATTTGATGTCGCAACCGCCTCAAGACCGGAATACGTCTTTTCACCCGTCAAAGGAAGGACTATTCCTGTACTCCTAGGACTACTTCACCCCGGCATACAAGCTTGCATTGGCCGTGCAAAGTGGGCTATAGGGTTGTCGTACATGAGCCGGAGTTGTCATTTCATCATAAAATGTAGAATACAATGTCGCTGAAAGGACATCGCTCAGTATTCGAGAATAATATAACAAAATAACATAGCCCATTTGTTCCCGGCGACGTTTTTTACTGTCAATCCGGGTATCGGGGGTTGTATATCCAACCGGGTGGGTTTTACTCATACATCTACATAAAACCCCGCAAGCCGCCACGAGGGCGGTTGGCGGGGGATGTTAGGTCAGCACCCATAGAAGAAAATAGAACAACAATCAAAACCGAACCATTCCATGCCAATCTACACCGACAGAGGCGTATATGTTTATGCAAAAACCTTTTTAACTTACACTACACATTCACCTACGAATATTATTTATATCTATGGAACGTTTAACCTTCTTCTGACTTGTAAATCGAATGTCTTTACTATAACTGTGACTTTGATATTTTACTATTATGGTTCCTACTTTTCCAAGGAAAGAACAAGTATTTGTATCTATCTGTGCGGGAATCTAACTCCCTTATTTTATCTTTATAGTCTGATCGACCTAAGCGGTGTGGGGCCATTATAATTCCTTTAGTGTAATAGTTAAACTCGTTTGTTCTCAACCTTTCTAAAAGTATAAGCCTCACTTGCTCTCTCCCCACGTCAATTGGTTCCCAGCCTAAATCCCCTAAGAGACCTGTCACACTTGTGTTCTTATCATAACAATTTTTAACGAATCCAGCGGATTTTCTCTGGACTTTACCTAATTCATTTTGCAAATTTTCTCCCAAGGATCCCAAATACTTGCGGCATATTCTAATTGAGGTCTAACTAGAGCAAAATAACACCTCTCTTTAACTTTCTCATGGCATTTCCCCACCACCCGTTTGATGAAGCCGAGTTTCTTTAAAGCTGATCTCATCTACATCTACATCTACATAATATCTACTGATCCGCATATTGTCCTGATATGTGCTCCCCACGAAAGGCGTGGAGTTAGGAAAACCCCCAAATGTTTAACTTGATTGGCCGTAGTCAGTACTTAAACCTCTATTTCATAATTCATATCCTGCTCGCCACTTCTTCTGTTCCTAAATTTAAAAACTGCGTAATATTGCGTCTAAGACTCTAGAGAGTAGTTTGCTCCTCATAAGGAGGGCTTTCTGTTTCTGGCATTTGTCATATCTTGCATGAAAATCCAAAGTGAAAACCTTCTTGATCTTTAATTGAATTTGAAACCCAGTTCATTAAAATTTTCAAATCTTTTTTCACACAGGTGAGTGCAAAAGACGACCCTACTCGTGTGGTGATTCCCGTACCTACGACATTATTGTAAGTACAAGCATTAAGCCAAGTCTTTATCTTATCAACCCTTTCAGGGTAGTAATTGGTCACTATTTATCTGAAAGATTCTCTTCGGGAAGCCGGTGAACCAGAAACCTCTTGGCCAAAACTCAACTATTCTTAATTTTGGACAATGAGGCAGATTCGCACTACCAGGGAAGAGATGAAGATGGACTCTGAGTTCGGAAATTTCCATTCTGATTCTTCGTTTGTGATCCTGCGTCTAGAGTCGTGGCACAATTGCAGCAGATAATTTTCTCAATTCAAATTACACTGTTAAAATATAATATGCCCCTTCAGATGACATCCCGACACCTTCAGCGATTTGTCGCACTTTCAGTCTGCAATCCTTTATGACCGTTTTATGCACTTTTGCAATCATTTCTGGGATAGTGGCACATTTTGGCCGCATGTAAGCTGTTGCGGCCAAACTTAAACTCGTTCGTCGACTTGGCAACAGATTAATATCAAGAACCAGAGTCTCCCAGACTCATTTCAGACTCAGAAGTTCAGATATATCCCTTAAAGACGGCATGAATTTCCTTTTGCTTTCATACTTTTCATTACGAAGTATTTAATCATCGCTCGAATCTCAATTTTTTACAACTTCACAAATCCCTACACGTGAACAATAACAGAGAGACGTCCGCACCACAGAGCACTGACGCGTTACGTGTTTACTCATAAAGGATTGCCTATTACCACGCGGGAAACTTGTTGCGCTAGCACTGACATCTGGTGGTGATTCTGAAAACCTTGCAAATTACCAGCGTACATTTGTAGGATATCTCTCCTCTTTCTTTCACTGTAAATGCAAGGCTCTTTCGTGATACGATTTGTATTTCGTGTTCCTCTGTTTGAAGTGACAATCCGCATAATTTGATATTGCAATATACGTATTGTGGCAGGCCCTTTCTGTCCGAGTCTCCCCTCGTGTTGGCCTCAATCCTACCCGTAACGAGGTCTCCTCGCCCTCTCTCCCCGTCGGGAGGAGAGGAGAATGGACCCGGGGGCAGAGAGAGCGATACCCGCGGCGGAAGATGAGTGCAACGTCCCCGTCGGAAACAGCCCAGACACAATGACCCTCCCTCTACCCCCGGGCAACAAACGCGTGAGTTTTGAGAGAGCAGCAGAGCTCGTGGGAACCTGCTTGGGGGGGGATACCGCCTGTGGCTCCTTCACCCCCCGGCATCACATTTTGGTGCGAAGAGGGTACATAGGTTAGTATACAAAGTATCGGAAACAATTTTTTCCTGACGTGACTGTACGTCGCAGCGCGCGGGCTCAGTTGTGGAGGGTCTGACCTTCAACACGCGCCAATCGCCTGCGAGCGTTTGTTCAGGCTATATCGTGTTACTACGTAGTGGACCCCTGTCGTGTGACTCCGTGCAAGCGCAAAATGCAGAGAACGATTGAACGGCGGTGCGCCATCCAAGTTTGTGTTTGACTGCGGAAGTCAGGTACAGAGACGTTTGGCATCATTCCCTAAGTGTTCAAGGATGAAAGCATGTCTCAAGCTGCAGTTTTTCAGTGGCACAAGCTTTTCTAAGATGGCCGAGAGAGTGGGGAGGACGAGCCCTGCGCTGGACGGCCGTCGATGTCAAGAAGTGATGGCAACGCGCAACGTGTGCGTGTCAAGTGCTGAATTCAGATCGTCTGATAAGTTTGCGCATGATCGCAGATCATATTGGTATTGATAAAATGACAGTGCACACGCCATTATCACTGAAAATTTGGGGATGTGAAAGATCTGTGCCGCTAAACTCGTCCCGAAGGTCTTTGGACGGACGATCAAAAGAGCTGAGTCGAGTGTTTCCTTGCGAAGACCTTTAGCAACGACATCACGACGATTTCCCAACCACCTTACAGTCCCAACTTGGCGCCAGCAGACTTTCTTATTCCCAAAAGTAAAATCCTCCCTCAAAGGACACCAAAATGGGACACTAAGTGCCGTCAAAGAAGGTTGCACGCGTACCCTTAAGGACCTTTCGCCTACCAGGGGAACCCTCGAGTCGTGGAAAAGCCGCGTTGACGCTCAAGGGATGTACTTGGAAGAATTCTGAGGCATTGTAGCAATATCTGAAATAAATGTGTTTTTCCGAAATTATCGGCAATACTATTTATACAAATCTTGTTTACATTATTCAGTGTGTGCAAAAGTTAGTGAAGGATGGGAAAGAAAAGAATGTAGGTGGCTCAGCATTTAAGTCGGAAGGCCTCCAAGGGGCCGTTAAAGTTTCACCGGAGAATCTAAATCAGGCTTCACCCAGTGAGAGTTCCCCACACAAGTTTTGTCATGAAGAGGAGTGGTTAAAAAAGTGAATTTAATAGAAACTACAAGTAAAACCAAACAAATTCATGCCAATCTACAGCCACATAGGTGTAATATATATTCGTGCAAATACATTTCGTATCAACTAACATCTTATCTACATCTAAAAATATCCCGCAAGCCACCGCAAGAGCGTGTGGCGGGGGGCGCTAGGTCACCGACCAAGCTTGCACAATCTCAGTCATGTCATATCTACCCAAATATTAATTTGATCTTCTACTCGAAAAATGTTAATCATACGAAAAAAGTGTATAAATGAAACAATATTCAATAATAGGATAATTACATTCAAATAATTCTGCAGAATTATGAAGAAGACGGACCTAATCAATAAAAAAATAACACGCAGGATATCGACAAAGTAGATTAACTGCCTAATCTAATTATTTCCTACGCGATCGTTCTCATGTCTATTTTGATCTCAAATCGCTCGAGGAAAAAACGGCATTTTAAATTTTTTAAATATTTCCGTTCCACAAAGATCTCCCTGATTTTACGTGCGTGATCCGATCTACCATAGTAAGTAGGGGCCTTTAATATGTCTTTAACATCCTCAGATAAGTAGCCTGCCTCAAAGGCACGGAATAATTTTAACCTGTATTTAAGCCTACGGTCAACTAGTGGCACCCATCCTAATTCTTACAATACTGTCGTGGTTACAATGCCACCTTGTTCATTAACTCGTTTTCACAAGCCTAGCTGCTCTACGTTGCACTTGATCTAGTTCCAAAATTAAGCCTACTTCATGAGCATCCCATAAACCCGCAGCATACTCTAGGTAGGGAGCCGCATACATACATTTAGATTAAATGCGTCCTGTAGTTTTTTATTCTTGTCTTTGGGCGTTAAAAAATTTCAATTTTATTCAAGAACAGGGTTTCGAAGGTCTTCTGCTCACCAAAGCACTTCTCTCCTCGGCGAGCTCGCGCGTTGAGAGATGCGAAAGGGATCAATGGGAAGGGCTAATGTCCTCCCATTGAATGCATCACTTATTTGGATCGGGGGGGTTGACGATTGAGAGAGCACCCCACCCTGCCTCTCTCGCACAAGGAATCCGTTTGATGCGCTACGACCTCAAAGGCTGCCTGTATTTTATTTTCATCTTCCCGGGCGAGCGAGCCCCCGTTCTCGCGGCGGCAGAGGAGGCGCCTCCCGCCAAATCCTCGCTCAAGAATGAGGGCCTCTGCTGTTCTGTGGGCCGTGAGGGCCTGGGGGGGCAGCAGGTGGGGCAGGGGTATGGGGATGGGGGAGACGCCTTTGGAGCGGAGTGGTTGGTTGCCATGGAGAAATGTGGGAAAGGGGATCAGGGAATCTCTCTCTCCCCGTGGCCAGGAGATGTTTGTCCTCTTTTGAAGATTCAGGAAAGGAAACGCCTCTTCCAAACGGATTTTCGGAGGCATGGTGTGGATGATGGTATAAAAAAATGGATTCTTGTGTGAGGAAGCAGAAATGGAAGGCTATAAATGACAGAGTACTTACTCTTTCCCCCTTCATTTATTGGAGTCATAACTTGGATGTTTCATGATATTCCGAATAAGGTTGAAGCTCTTATGAGGTACTTGAGAATTGCTTCTGGTCGAGAAAGTAGTGAAGGGGTCTTGGGAGCGAGTGCTTCACGAAAGAATGTGCGTTTAATGCACCGACATGGAGAGGTAAGGTTGGGTAGTGCGGCGAAAGAGGATGGCACTCGAATCGCTAAACAAAAGTAAGGAAGGAAAATGGAAACGAATAGCAGTCCCGAGTGAATTGGAGCGAGGAATACTCTGAGGATCTCGGATGTAAAGGGAAATAAGTAGGAATGACATTTTCAAAGAAAACGAGAGAGGCAAAGAAAATATCCATGCAGGGACTTAATAGTATCGAAGAGATTTGCGTGTATGTGGATAGGCATCTTATTTCTATCCTGCTGTGAACATTAGTTGTTGTGGTGAAAATAGCTTAGCAACTCCTATTGAGTAGAAAAAAAGTAAAATTCCGAAGTTTTAAAATGAATTCGAGGTTAACAGTTGAATTCGTATTACATATACGAGGGTCATCCGGAAAGTAGTACCCGTTCGTGCCGCATGAAGTGCTGACGACGCGAGTAGCCGCTGGACGAGGTCAGATAGCTTCAGTGGCTTGTCTGCCTTCTCTGAGCCAAGTTGCGTGACGCTAGCATTGCCTGTGTTGTTTCTGTGATTGTTTACAATGTTTAAAAAAATTGAGAACGCCGCCAGTTGTGAAGTGAGGGCAGTGATTAAATTCCTCAATGCAAGAAACGTTCGCCCATGTGATATTCATCGCCAATTAAAGGAGGTGTATGGAGACAATGTAATGGACGAGTCGTCTGTTCGGCGGTGGTGTCGCAACTTCAACATGGGGAGGGGGAACACACACGACGATGAGCGGTCGGGGAGACCGTCTGTCATTACAGACCAACTGGTGAGCTCAGTTGACGAATTCGTGAGGAACGATCGGCGCGTCACAATTGATGACATCTGTGAGCATTTTCCCAATGTTTCTCGAACAATTGTTCATGAAATTGTTAAACACCATCTGCATTATGCAAAAATTTGTGCAAGATGGGTCCCTCGCGTATCTCAATGAGCTGGCGGCGAAGGACTATGCAGCAGGAATACAGAAACTTGTCACACGTTATGACAAATGCCTTAATTTGCTTGGAGATTATGTTGAGAAGTAGTTTAAAGTATCCTCTTTCAAATAAAATTTTTTTATGTTTGTTAATATTTACTTTTGTGTCTTTATTTCACGAACGGGTACTACTTTCCGGATGACCCTCGTATATGTATGTATATATATATATATATATATATATATATATATATATATATATATATATATATATATATACATGTGGGTCGTGGTAGTCTAGTGGGTAGAGCGTTGAACTGTTGACCGGAGGGTCCCGGGTAATGGTACTGGGTGAACTCTACCATCACCTACCAAACGATTCGACAATTAATCTTATTATTATGATTTGGGTTATTATTATTATACATTTTTGTTAGGGGTCACGGTAGTCCTGGGGTAGAGTATTGGACTACTGACCGGAGGAACCCGGGTTCGATTCCCGGGCAAGGCACTCTGGGCACCTGCAGCTCCACCCGATCTATGTGATTTTTCGGGTACCAGGCCTTCCTGGGAAACCATAACCGGCACAGGGAAAGGAACTGGCCCCCCTACCCTAATGTGTGAATTTTCACACGCCGTATAGGGCTTAGTACTGGGTGATCTCTACCATCACCTACTAAACCAACCTTCGGGTTGATTACTGTCTCTTCTTTATATATATATATATATATATATATATATATATATATATATATATATATATATATATATATATATACATATAATATAAATAAATTAGAAGCACTCAATAGAGCAACATAACATTTGGACGGCACAAGAGAACACAATATAAAATAGATAACACGTAAAAGGACACTTTGAATGGCTGCAAGGCTTTGGGCAACAGACCAGAGGACCTGGGTTTGATTCCTTGCGACATCGGCTTACGCCCACCCCTCATTTGTATGCATTTCACGCGTCTTTTAAGACTTAGGTTCATTTTCACCCCCACCACTTGCGCCCTTTCGCTTGCTCATTACCGTGCTTTATGTCCTAGATAATAAAAAGTAGGATGAACTGGGTATGCGGGTTGGTTGTGGCATTGTAGAACGCATTCGGCGAGTGTCCGTGGCACTTCGCGGAATCGATCCGCGGGGTCTCTCGGCAAGGCACATCTCGAGCGGCTTGAAGACGCTCGAAATAACTCCCACCGGTGGCAGGTGGACGGGCGTAGTACAGTCACAAACCGTTCGCGTCTACGGTTCGATTCAAGCGGTTGCAGTGATCTTCCTTCTTACAGGGTCCAACGTCACGCTTGGTTGCCCCATTTTTCACTCTCCCGATCGACTTCAAATACAACCGCTGAGTGGGCGGAGGCGTCTTGCTGTTTTTGGCCGCGTGTCCAGGAACATTAATCACACCTTCAATCTGGGCATTACATTTTCAGTCGGACACGGTAGAAACGGGATCACTCATAATGGCAGTTACTCGTCATATCCGTTATGTAGAGAGAGCAATGCGTGTTACGTATAGATGATGATGACGCTCGCTATCTTCTTATAAATAAATAAATATATATACATATATATATATATATATATATATATATATATATATATATATATATATATATATATATGGGTCGCGGTAGTCCAGGGGGTAGAGCGTTGAACTGCTGACCGGAGGGTCCCGGGTACTGGTACTGGGTGAACTATACTACCACCTAACCACCTACCAAACCGACCTTCGGGTTGATTACTGTGTTTATGGTTATATATATATATATATATATATACATTTATAAACACACACACATTCACAAGGATACACACATTGGGAAATGGATATATAAATATATAAAGGGCAAACACTGGAGGGCTGGTGAAGGCGAAATCAAGCAGATCACAAGTGCAAACATATTTCCTTGACCGGGACTTAAACATTGGATCTTTTGACTTGCCAATGGAGCAATGCTCTAGCAACTTGAGCTATCGTGGAAGCGTTTTTCGTGTTTGAATGTGCATTTGGTCAATGTTACTCGTCTCCTTTTTCTGGCTATTCGTGCTACGAAACGCACTATTCCAATGCTTAATGACATAGACTGTTTGCTTTCCTACTGTCCTTACCTCTTTTTGTTGCCCACTTCTCCTTTGGAGGGCGAAACAGCCATCTAACGCTACCTCTTGGCCAAAGAACTGGGGCACTTTGTTGCATAAATCCCCAGCAGATTTCAGTGTATATTACGTTTCCTCGATGGTTCAAGTGGTTAGATCATCGGCCCAACAAGACGCAAGATTCGTGGTTCAAGTTTCAGTCAAGGAAATATTTGTGCGCTTTTGATCTGCTCGATTCCGCCTTCCATAAAATTCCTACTTCATCTATTTCCATGTGAATGAATATTTGTTCGCCATTAGTCGGGTTTTTCGTGTTTGAATGAAATTTCCACTAAATGGAAATGTATTATCTACCAGTATGGATGTACTACATTATTTTCAACTTGTGAAAATGATGTAGCACGTCAAAAATGTTCGACAGAAAAGGTTTATGGAATATAACTTAGCAATGCTTTACGCCACTGTTATTATAAAAATATAATTATTAATAAAAGTTATGAGCATTTCTGCGAAATTTTAGTGTTTTTCGATTCAAAATATAATCAAAGAAGTTGTCCAGTTCTATCGCCATGGATATGGCAAGAGGGAGACGTTGATTGAAGGAAGGAGGAGCCAAGGGGAGTAGGGAAGGTCAAACCATTGGCTTATACATATGCAACAGTTCTCAATCGTTGGTGTAATATTTTAGCCACGGCTCGTTTAGTTGTCGCAGATATTTGATCGCCATAGATCGCCGTGAAGGCTCTCCACCCATTCAGTGGTCATTTGGAGGGCGATTTGTTACTCGTAAAGTGCCAAATTTTCAACCTGACACTCTTCAATTTGCTCGCCATAGCCAATGTTTTGTTGTAACTTTGCTCCTCGAAAACGAATTTGTCTGTATAAATATATAGGCAAAGAAATACCATTCGTTCGAGTCAGCGTGACGGTGACGCTTTTCAGGTTTCACATCTTCAGCCATGACAAGTTCGACCTCGTGCCCATGTTTCCAATATTTCACCTTTTTTTATTCCAGAGCGTAAGGAATAAAAATTTGCCAATGAGGTCATCGAGTTTCCAAAACCGCGAGCTCCGCTCCTTTTCAAGCGGCACTGATGTGTAATGTCAGCTTCGCCTGCCCATTTATATTAATTCGCTTTTTTCGACGCCGGCGAAGTTTGAGGTTACAGGGTCGTGGGTAGCAGGTGGAGGGGGGGGGTCACGATGGAGTCCTCATCATGACAACTGCGCAGTAGCGCCTCCATCCCCTGCTATGTGGAGCATACTTTGAAACAAAAGAAAATTGAAAATTTTCTGTCATAATCTTCACCACCCCTATCGCATCCTCAAGATTTGCCTCGGGAAACATCGTTCACTTTTGGGAAGTTATGATCGCGGCTTACCTCAGGCAGGGAAGAGATGGACAGAACTGAGTTCTGTCCCTCTCTCTTTTGTGAGTCTTTTTTTGTGTTTCTGTGTGTTTGTCGGTGTCCAGTAGTGCTAAAATTTATACATTATATATATAATATATATATATATATATATATATATATATATATATATATATATATATATATATATATATATATGGCTGTTTCTCTGCCCATAAAGATGCCCGGAAGATTTTCCGTTCCTTTAATTCACTCACTCATCGGCGCATTCGGTCGTTTCGCAAGTCTCCTTCTAGACCCTCCTCCATTTATTTATTTGTATCTCCCCGGCGGTGGTCCGGACAACCCGCATGCACTGCCCTCATTTTCCCCTCGTGCGCCGTCCCACCCTTCCCTCCCGCACCAACGCGGCGGGTGGCGCGTGCCGGCACAAAAACCCAACCCGGGCCTTCGGGAGCGAGGTGCGGGGCGACAGCGAGCGATGGCTACTACTTGGAGCGAGAGGGAAAGGGAAAATATTTGAAATAATAACGAAGGTGGATGATAAATAAATGAATGGGGGAAAGGGCGGACGGGCGAAATGGGGGGAGGGGAGTGGGCACGTTTTATGCGCGGAAATAAATGAATGAGCGAAAAAAATGAGTGTAAGCGGCGTGGAGGTGGGTTCGCGTCACTTGAGTGACCCAGTTTTCCGCGTCGGCCGTCGGATCGTGGCGCCACCTCCTTCTGCACGTTTTATACGTGTATCTCGGTCTCGCTGTGTGTGTGT